>NW_026521088.1:1462590-1712590 GCF_001660625.3 Ictalurus punctatus
TCCATACCCTGCAGAAATCACAAATCCCCAAACACACATTATACTACTGATATTAAACAACATGGCTATATTGCACCCCACATGATCATTACATCTATAACTGCAAGTTAACATGGCTTATACAAACACATGTAAAAACACACTGCATGGACTTGAGCGGCTCCAAGAAAGCATCAAGTCCTTCCAGAAACTTCTCCCTGAGCTTGTCGGTCCACTCTGTTGAAGGCTAATCAGGACATATCTGAGTGAAAAAAAAAAAGTTTAATGAGAATGATTAGCTATTAATTATCATTAATAATGATATTCTCTGACAGACAGTGTAACACATTCTGCTTTTTTCCAGCCGTACTTGAGGTCTTCTATAAGACTCTGGACCCTGCGAATTTAAAGACCTTTTGTGCACTGTAGAGTTCAAACTGAAATTGTCCCTGCTGGTCTCGATGTCTCAGGTGATCATCGAATGTGCGGGACGATCGTGGTCATCAGGCTCTCTTTGTGATCAGCATCCGTGCCTGTAATGAGGATAAGACCACAAATCGGTACTTCTAATAGTGATAAAGTTAACATTTTGTTACAATTCCAATAAATAGTCAATGAAGTGCACTTCGTTCAACCCTACTTTAATAATAAATGTTTTCCCCAAATAGGGAAAACGACCTTGCTGCTAGAACTTAATCATTCTATAAGCTGTATATTCACTATACAACTAGGGGGGGGGGAGAACAGTTAAAGTGTGAACATTCAGAATTGAGTGAATCTAAGAAGACTGTTTTCTCCCAACACGTACATGATACCAAAGCTACTGCACACCAGATACAGTGGAGCTTGCAATGTCAAAGTTTTCTATATTTCTACATAAATATGACCTAAACATCAGATTTTCACACAAGTCCTAAAAGTAGAAAGAACCCAATTAAACAAACCAGACTGAATATATATACTTGGTCAATTATTCATGAGGAAAATGACGCAATATTTACAAATCTGTGAGTGGCACAAATATTGTACTTCTAACCATAGAGTAAGAACATCGAAGATTAGCAGTTAATTTGCCTGAATCTCAAGAGAAAGTGGGTCATGCAGCAAGAAAACAACCTTAAACACACTTTTCTTCTTTAACCATTTTTGGTAGAATGAATTAAGTGAATGTTTTGGAATGTTCAAGTCAAAGTCCTGACCTTAATCCACTAGAAATGTTGTGGAAGGACCTGAAGGAAGCAGTTCATGTGAGGAAACCCACCAGCATCCCAGAGTTGAAGCTAAAATTCCTCCAAGCCGATGTGCAGGACTGATCAACAGTTACCGGAAATGTTTAGTTGCAGTTATTGCTGCCACAAGGGGGTCACACCATATCCTGAAAGCAGCAAGGGTTCACATACTTTTGCCACTCACAGATATGTAATATTGGTTCACTTCCCTCAATATATAAATGATGAAGTATTATATTTTTGTCTCATTAGTTTAATTGGGTTCTCTTTATCTACAACCCCAATTCCAAAAAGGCTGGGACAATATGGAAAATGCAAAAAAAAAAAAAACATCAAACCCCAAAAACAAAGAGACATTTGAAAATTCAATTTCACCTGTACTATATTGAAAAAACATTATTTGATGTTGTACTTTGATGTTGAATATTAAAAAAATAAATTTCATTCACACTCATTTCAAATCTGATGACTGCAACAAACTCCTAAAAAGTTGTTTAACACTGTGTAACATCACCATTTCTTTATTAACAAGCGGGATTTTCTACCATTCATCTGTTATAGATTATTCAGCTGCGCAACTATACAGTGCCTTGGTTGCACTCTTTTGCGCTTCATAATGCACCACACTTTCTCAATCAGAAACAGGTCAGGACACGAAGGCCCGGTGAAAATTTGCGCTGACAGGTAATGGAGAACTCCCTGTCATGGTCATCCTTCATGTAGGGCTGGATGATATGGGCCAAAATGTATACACAATATATTGCTTAATTTCGGTCGATACGATATAACTCCGATATCGATATGAACAATATAAATCCTCAGAAAAACTGCCAAGGACGCCCACAATAGATGTCTGTACCTTCAAACTTCTGTAAAATGAATGCCAAGTCTATGAAACCTCCTCCTATAAAACTATATAATAATTTAGAAATTAAAAAATTATTTTGAATTTAACCTTCATACAAACAAGAAATGTGAAATCACTGTCAAATAAACAAAACTCTCACCTTTGTCAATATTAATATCTTTAACTTATTACTATTTTATTCTTATAGATTGAAATAAAAGTGCTTCAGCCAGGATAAAAAAATTATGAAAATGCTCAGAGTTGCTGAAGAAAACAGAAAAAGTGTGAGCAATAACAAGAACACATGTTGCTGGGCAGGGACATTGTTGGGGGTTGATGACACCCAATGATAGGCTCTAGAGGTTTCTAGCAAGAAATACAAGCTGGTTCTACATTATCTGGCTTCAAAGAAGCCCTTTTACATGTGACAATGTTGCCACCTGTACTAAAAAACCCTCTCAGAGGGGGAGCTTGTGCTTGAATACACAAGTAATGTTTTGCCAGTTGTCCTACTCTGGGGAAGTTCTTATGAGAGACACTAACAAACAAACTGACAGAGGCTCTACACTTAAGAGAAGGAACTAAAGAATGAAGTAACATGTGAGTTGCAGACAGTTTTAGTTACTGCATAGCAGGAGCTCGGGTACATTCTTTAAGTAGTGAATTATTATTTACAAAAAACTGTTTTCAGAATTGTAATGCTGTTCTCTCCAGGGAAGGGGTCACAATGTTAACTGATGTCTGCCCAGAGACAATAACAGCACCGAGACTCTTCCCATAATGTCTAACCTGAAATCTTCCTGTAATGCTGCAGACCGGGGGTCCTGGTCCATGCCACCATGGAGGACATTTTAAGCTCATTGTAAAACACTGATTTTGAGTTTCTTGAAGCATTGTGTGTTCATTTGGAAGTATGCTTGGCTCTTTATCTTGTTGAAAGCCAAGTCTGAACCTCCTAGCAAAGGCAAGCTAAAGGTTCCGGGCTAAAATGAAATTGCTCCACCTTCCCCTCTCTCTCTCTGCTTCAGCGGTTCAACCCAGATACCAGGCAAAAATTACTTCATGTATACAGAGATCCCCAAACTATACACCGAAACCAGACCTCATTTCAGAACATCTCGAAGAAAAAACATTTTATGCCTACATATTTTATTATATATCTATTTGTAATTGCTTTTTTTTATATTATGTGACTGTTGCCACTATTGTTTTTTATAATGCTCGTGTTTAAATAAAGGAGTTAAAAGTATTATTTATTTATACACAAAGTAGTATTGAGTATCGTGTATTTTTGCTGGTATCGACTACTAGATTTTTGGTATCGTGACATCCCTAGATTGGACATTCTATGTTTGAGTTATAAACAACTTCCTTTTCATGGTGAAACTTCTAAATTTGTGAGAGCGCCACGCCCACGGCGAGCAGCAAAAATTCAAAAGCTTCGGAATTTAGATCGTCAATGCCTGCAGATGAGACTGACCTGAACGTGATGCCGATCTGATGAAAGCTCCAGGAGGAGTATGTTAAAGTACAAGGCCTGGAAATGGCAAAAAAGGAGGAAAAAATTAAGAGAAAAATCAGAATGCTGACTTCCTATTGAGTTTAGGGTATGGGTTCAAGAGACCAGGGAGTCAGCCATTTTAAGTGTTGTCTCAATTGCAAAATCCTTCCAGTGCACTGGAACGTTCGCTCCCTAAAAAATCCCCACAAACGCACCACAAAAACCAGGGGAGCATTGATACTCACTATGTTCCCTTTAGTGGAAATGACCTCATGTCTCTCAGCTAATGTCTCTCTCTAGTGTCACTGGTACAACTGACCACACAACACAACACCTCTACTGGTACTGACCTGGTACTGGCAAACAGTCCCTTATGTATGGAGACTTTTGGAAAACCCTGTAGTTATGCTCTTTATTTGATGAAAAAACATACCTCCAGTAGGCCTAGTTCATGGCGTTGCGTTTCTCTGGTCGGTGCAGCTCTACAGGAGTGATGTGATTGGCTGGGTGGGTGACTGACAGGGTGGTGAAGGGTGGAGTGGGGCCTCCTGAAGTCGACATGGCTCGAACAGCGTTCAGAGTAGGAAACCACAGGCTCCTGTCTGATAAACACAGTCAACAGGTTAATATGATGACTGTTTACGGAGATGAATAAAGGACACAAGACTATGGCCCCATACACAGGGATGGACAATTTACAGACAGAAAAGTGACTGAAACCTTTGTTTGGTGCTACAATGCATAAATCATCTTAGTCCTAGTGGGTTTATGTTAGGAGACATTAATGGAGCATTCTGAAAGGAATCTCCAGTGTCAACACTGTAAAAGTCAGGGGTAAAGCTACAAGTTTTCAGATACAGCCAAAACATCAGCACAGAGGACATTTCTGTGGCCCTATCGGTAACATGACAAGCAGCATTTTGCTTTGTTTTATATATATATAAAAAAAGTTTTGTTTTTTTTAAATAAAATAAATAAATAAAATAAATAAATAAACACACCACACAATAGGTGAGGGAAGAACAGCTGTTACAACATGCTAACACAAGTGAGAGCGGGAATGTGTTTTCATTCTACAACATTAAATGCAACTATACACCGATCAGCTACAACAGTAAAACCACTGACAGGTGAAGTGAAGAACACTGATTATCTCATTACAACAGCACCAGTGAAGGGGTGGGGTATACCAGGCACCAAGCGAACGGTTAGGGAAAAATGGGCAAGTGTAAGGATCTGAGCAACTTTGAAAAGGGCCAAACTGTGACGTCTAGATAACTGGGTCTGAGCATTGCCAAAACGGCAGGTCTTGTACCTACCAAAAGTGGCCCATGGAAGGACAACTGGTGAACTGGTGACAGGGTCAAGGGCACCCAAGGCTCACTGATGCGAGTGGGGAGCAAAAGCTAGCAGAGGCAGTGTGATGTTCTGGGCAATGTTCTGCTGGGAAACCTCGGGTCCTGGCTTTTGTGTGGATGTTAATATACTTTGACATGTACCACTTACCCAACACTGTTGCAGACCACGTACACCTCTTCATGGCAACAAAATTCCCTAATGGCAGTGGTCTCCTTCAGTGGAATAATGTTCCCAGACACACTACAAAAAATGGTTCAGGAATGGTTTGAGGAACATGACAGAGTTCAAGGTGTTGACTGCCACCAAATTCCCCAGATCATTTGAGCATCTGTTGAGCATCTGTGGGATGTTCTGGACAAACAAGTCTGATCCACGGAGGCCCACCTTGCATCTTACAGGACTTAAAGGAACTATGTTCTTGGTGCCCGAAACCACAGCACACCTTCAGAGGTCTTGCGGCATCCATGCCTCGACGAGTAAGAGCTGTTTTAGCGGCACAAGGAGGACCTGCACATTAGTCAGGTGGTTTTAATGTTATGGCTGATTATTATTTATTTATTTTTTTAACAGATTGTTAGTGCTGCCAAGTTGCTGTGGTGCAAGTGGAATAAAACACTTTGGGATGTGCTGTTAACTCCACGTTGAGCTGAAGAACATGCCACCCCATCAGTAAATATATTTTCCTAGAACAACTCTGTGGTGTTTTATTCATTTGATGATTTTGTGGTCAGTAAAACCATTTTTGTGTTGATTTTGATGATGATTTGGATCATTGTCCTGCTGGAAGATCCAACCACAGCCCATTTTAATCTTTCTGGCAGAGGCAGTCAGGTTTTCATTTAATATCTGTTGATATTTGATAGAGTCCATGATGCCAGGAAGTGATGGACTTTTAACAGATTGACCACACGGCATCACTCTTATGCCAGTTGACTTTTTCAGATGAAGCTCTTCCATAACATTCCAGAGCGTATTTTACCACCTTAACATCACCTCTAATTAAACTGTGAGATCATCGGCATATGCAGATAATTTGGTGGGTTGTTGACAGTTTAGAGTGTCGATTTGTAGACCTGTTAATTCTTTCCTAAGCTCATATAGCAGGGGTTAAATAATTATGCTGTAAAGTTGGCCCAACAGGGGGCATCCCTGCCTGATACCCTTCTGAGCCTTCACAGCAGTACTTAAGCTACTGGCCACTTTTATCATAAATGTAGCTCCAGAGTATAATAACCTCATCATTGAGATAAAATTTTCATCAAAACCAAAAGCCTTTAGGATGTTAAAAAGAAAAACATGTTCGACCCGGTCAAAAGCTTTCTCCTGATCTAATGGTAAAAACCCATTTCAATCTTGTTGTCATACGCATGGTCATACAAGTGCCTTACTAGATGCAGATTCTCTGTAATAGATCTGTCTTTTATATAGTATGATTGGTCTTTGTGTATGATTGTGTGCAGTACATCATTTGCTCTGTTTACCAAACATTTTGAAAAGATTTTGTCTCAGAACCGCGCTCTGTCCTCCCCACGCACGCACTCCCAGAGAGAGAGAGAGAGAGAGAGAGAGAGAGGCACAGATCAATAGAGACAGAAAGGCAGTCAGACAGAAAGAAAGTGAGAGAGAATGACAGACAGAAAGTGAGAGACCAAGATAGAGATGACAGTGAGACACACACACAGAGAGTGAGACAGAGACCGATCAAGAGAGAGATGGAAAGACAATCAGTCAGACAGAAAGAGATAAAGAAATAGAGAGAGACTTGTTTCTCTCAGGCTCTCATAGTGACTCAGGCCTCAGCTGGTGCTGTCCTTGGTGCTGAAATCAGCCTGCAGTTCACTGAATCTTCATTACAGCATAAACATGATACACCATGTAACTAAAAGTATATGGACGCCTGACCATAACACCCACATGTGCTTCTTCCCTGAACTGTTGCCACACAGCTGAAATCACACAGCTGTATAGAACATCTCTGTACGCTGTAGCGTTACAATTTCCCTTCACTGCAACTAATAGACCCAAACCGGTTCCAGCATCACAACGCCCCTGTACACAAACCCAGCTCCATGAAGACACAGTGTGTTACGGTTGATGCAGAAGAACTTTACTGGCCAGAAGAGTGGACTCTATTGTAACAGTAAAGGGGAAATACATCTGGAATGGGATGTTCAACAAGCGTATACTGTACGGGTGTGATGGTCAGGTGTCCACAAACTTTTGGCCATAGTGTGTTCTTGAAGAAAAAAAAAAGGAAGCTGGGTTCTAATGTTCAGACTTGATGACAATTTTAATAGAGCTGTGATGGTTTAGCCCGAGACGGGACTGAGAACACTCAATCCACACTCGCACAGAAAGTGATAGGGGGCAAAAAATAATAATAATAATAATTTTTTAATAAAAATAAAATAAAAAGACACTTTCAGCAGGGTTTACTGACTGTTTGGTAAACAGCTCCCCAGTGCAATACGTTATAATAATGCAGATACAATGTGGGCCTCAGAAATCATAAACTATTATGGAAATGGTCACTTAAAGCGTTCCCGTATTATGTACACACGCATAACAATAACAGGTGGTCATGGTAACGCACACACAACCCCATCCTTGATTATCAGCTACTATAGGAACAATAACATGTAAGAACAAGTGCATTAATAAACGAGGGTGAATCAAAAAAATGAAAACCTTATAAAAACACATTTGTTTTCTTGACAAACTTTTCTCAGCACTATAACTCTATAACTCTGACTTTCCATCAGATCTCTTTCCTTTAGCACATATAAACACTTTGTACTCGATCAGCCTGACTCCCCTGGAGGTGTCCATCATGGAACATCCTGCCAAACCTGAACGTCAACACGTCTCGGAGCCACGGACGGGAGAAAAGGAAAGACACATGACGGTGTGGAGAGAAGACAAAACGCTGAGTGACTCAGAGAGAGCCTCATCGATCCACTGATCACGTCATACCACTTATTATTATTATTATTACTGATGTGCCAAAGCTCGGTTTCCATTTTTAATCCCTTATAAGATTAGAGGTATAATCTTCTTATAATCACGTATACGATCTGATCATAATATACATCATGCATGTTATTGTTTAACACACACACACACACCCCTTCGTTGCCAGAGATCTAATTAAAGACTGAGATTGAACATGTCCCTCCTTCTGATAGTGTAAAATTATACATTACAGATTTGGAATTGCATTCTCGCTGTGATGTCTCTCACTCTTTACTGGTAGGAAGAGAGAGAGAGCGAGAGAGAGAGAGAGAGAGAGAGAGTGTGAAAGAGTGTGTCAGAGAGCGAGCGAGTCAGAGATAGAGAGAGCAAATTTAATATTATTACTATTAATAATTTTAAAAAACGGAGCAGATCCAATAGGGCTTCGCAGCAGCAGTGCTTTACCTCAAAGTGATTTGTAACACACACAGTGGAAATGGTGTAGCAAAAGTCATGCAACCATTGTGGGGGGAAAAAGCGGGGGGGGGGGGGGGCTCTGATACTTTGTACCAGATGCATCATCTTTTATAATTGTGATTAATGGTCCATTAGAGAAGAAAAAAATCCATTCCGTTCTTTGATTACTTATTTGGCATACAGTGAATATTCATACTTTAAGGCCATGTGGAACAATTTCCAAAATGCATTTAAATGGGGTAAATTGTGTACATTGAACCGAGAGTACTAGACATGTTTGCTAAAAGCAACACAAAGGCTTTATTCACACTGCAGGAATTTTATATTGTGTGTTTAGATTTTTTCTTTTAGACAGACTGTTCAACTGCAAATTTGTTCTGGTGAATGACAGGCATTCAAAATCTTTCTGCAGAACTCTGTTGAAGATTCTGTACATCAGAGATTCATCTGAACTTCAACAAAACATTTCACATTTATAGAGTTTTGTCTACGTTCATCAAGTAATCACATTTATAAGATTATTAATTAATCACAACAGTTCTACTGTGCACGTCTATTACACAACTATCAGTGCTGTTCTGCTGGATATCGGCTCATTTCTGGAGCAGAACAAACTAAAGTCCATTAGACTTACCTCTTGATCAATACGGGTCATCACATGTTGGATTTCGGGTATTTCACTGCCTCTCGGTGTTGTACAACTGCAGGAGCCGTGGGAGGTGCTGATCAAGCCCTTCAAACAATGCCTTCTTTAAGTCAGGTGACACAAGCCTGCACAACTCGAACACAACCTGTTGAAGAGAACCAAATTTAAAATAGTCAAGAGACAAATCTCCACCATTCTGAAGGCATAAAGTATGTATTCATGTGTAAGCAAACATTTGTTTTATCTATGGAAAATAAATGAGCATTAGAACAGATTTACTTGTCTCTGACTGAACAAAGCAGGCCATATTAAACTGGGTTAAATATACAAATCCACACAGTTCACCAGTCCAACAGAATCTGTACAACACATTAGCAATACTTCTGCTCTGTTTAGACCCAGAAAATATAAAATACTTTAGTATGAAATTTCTGTCGAGTGTCTACCATGGGGTCGGGATTTACGGTCTGTGAACACGTGCTGATTACACGTGCAGGAAAAGCAACCCACACGTGCAACCCTGACCGAGTGAGAACGACTCAAACAATTCAAGAAGAGGATTCTGAATCGGTTCATTTAAAGAATCATTACCAAAGCCGCTTATCCTACTTCGATGGTTTGAATGAATGAACTGAATCAGTTGAACCGACTCTTCATCGCTCAGGAAGCCAACGCCGACGAGAATTTCAGGATTATTTTAAAACATTTTTATATTTTTTGAGAGAAGTTTAACGGCTTGAGAAGTGACTCAAGCAGCCTTTTTATTCACAAATCTCACACACACAAACAAGAACACGATACTCGCTAAATATATATATATAAATAAATAGATAATTCAAATAATTCTCCTTCCAGTTGCCTTTAAAACCCACAAGGAGTAAAGAATATAAAATAAGCAAACAAGTTTCAACCAGTACGTACACAGTCTTTTAAAAGTTGATGAAATCTCACTTTTTCTTCTAAAACCACACATAATGCCCCTTCCAGACACCAGATATTCTCAAATGATACAAGGTCTTTCATCTCTTGGTAAAACTTAAAATCGATTAACATCCTAGATTTTAACAGAATCACAAAAACCACTAAAACGCTGTCCCCTGAATTTGACTCAATTCTGTTTCTCCTGATAAAATTTATCAACTGACACTTAAACCTTTTTTTTTTTTGAGAGTATTTAAAACCAAAGATAAAAGTTTCGATTGTAAAACTCTCATTAAAATGGCCAAGCAGTCTCTGTAAAACAGTAAAAAGAGGCTTCAATCTCACACAGTGCATAAACATGTGAAACACAGATTCTCTCACGGCACAGAAAGGACATTCATAACTCACATCAGGGTTTAAAACACCCAGGTGCACCCAGGTATACTGCTTTTGCATGAGGTGAAAATTTCTCCAAATGTCCACAAGGTCACAGGACTTCATTAACTCGACTAACCTTCTACGTGATGGCATATGGGACTCTACATGATTCCTGTCTATACCCAGCTCTGTACAATTAAAATCCCCCGCTAGAATAAAAAAATCATCAGAGTCACAATTCTTCAGGACATTATCTAAGGTTAATAAAAATAACATTCTTTCAATGGCGGTGGTCGGGGCATAAACACAAACAAAAACGACCCACCTATTCTCATATTGAGCTCTAACCTTTAACAGTCGACCCTTTATAATCTCATCAACTTGATAAGAACAGGGGATAAAATTAGAGGAAAATAAAATAACTACTCCCCCACTGGTAGATGTCTTATGACTTAAAACGGATAACCCTTTAAACTCCCTGGCCCAGTCCGCAGCATTATTAGCGTCTGTGTGGGTTTCCTGAGCAAAGATTACATCAATTTTCTTTTGCTTCACCGTTTCAAACAACAAAAATCTTTTATTTCTTTCCCTTGCTCCATTTAAATTCAACGAAGCAACTCGAAACTCACTCATAAATATGAGGAAAAATAATAGATTTACGTACATGATGTCTAGGATTGACTATCACTACCGTTATTGTCTAACATTACATTGACTTTTGTAAGGATTTTCTTTAGACGGTATCCCTCCTGATCAGTGAAACCCCCTTCTCCCATAAACCCCCTTGTTTTTTTAATTTAATGAACTGTTCCACATCCGGGAAAACTCGTCTATCCTCACATTCCTAGCATGTTTAGTCTTTCTCAGAAAAGCCCTGATGTCGTCCACGCTATATTCATGGCTCGAAAAGCCACTTAGATTTACACTAGTATTAGTTGTTAATCACAAATTTACACTACATGTAATACTACAGTTAGACGCTTCGCTCTCGCTCTCTACCTCCACAGAATTCAGCTCCTCTGCAACATCTTTCCTCTTAGCCTGTGCATGAGGACGATTTCTCCGTCTCTTTCTCTGGGGCACCTTGAACACATTCTCTTCCGTCTCCATATGAGAGCTATCATCCGCAACTTCATCAGCAAGGGACAGATCACACTATCTAGTGACACCGTACTGTCCTGTGTATCCTTATCACCTAAATCCGGCTCAGTCTCAGCCTTCTCTTCTTCACCTGGTTTAGCACCGACACCCTGGTGAGAGGGGCCAGCTTCAGGTGTCTCCACCTGAGAAGGTACTGCTGTTCCCTCTCCCGGTGTGGGGGCCCCATCCACCCCAACACCCTCTCCAGCAGTAACCTCGTTACCAGCGGCCGCATTAGCATTATCATTATTTTCGGGATTTACCCGTTTTTCTGGACAGGCCTGCAGCAGATGACCAGATAAACTACACCCAAAACACTTCATTGTAGTAATAGTAGCGTAAATAACATAATTAAAATCTTCCACCTTTACATTCAGTGTCAGATCCAGATCATTATTGTCCTTCAGAACCATGTACACAAACCGTCTGAAAGACACAATATGTTTTACACGAGGGGATTTACTTGTAGTCGCGATCTTCTTGATCTGAGAGACTGGTTTTCCATAGCGGGGGATAGGGTTTGTGAAAGAACCTCGTCCTTAATAAAAGGAGGAACATTCGACAGGATGACTTTTTTTACACGGGGTTGATAAAGGAAGCATTAAGTGGAACACATCATCAATCACAACTCCACTGTCCACCATGTCGTTTGCTAACTCCACCGTTTTCAGAAACAGCACGACGGCACTATTCATCCGGGCCGCAGAGAGAATGTTGTCGTGTCCAACACTCTCCCCCACGGCCAGACACACCTCCTCAACGCTGGCGGTAGTGGCTACTTTAATAGCATGCCGCCGCGTGAGAGACTCATATTTCCCCGTACCTGGGGCAGCCATGCTTCCCAAAACAACACGGAAACACACACAAACACACACACGCGAGCGCGCACACACACAACAAACAATAGTAGTTTAAACTCTCTCAGAAACCAAAGACCTAAAGGAAATCGTATTTCTTAAGAAAAAATAGATAGAAAAAATGAACAAGCGAACTTGAAGCAGCAGCCTCGGCCACGCTCCGCCCACTCACTCACTTCCGCTCTGACTCCGCCCACTTATTCAATCCATGCGCACGAGAGAGAGAGAGAGAGAGTGTCTGTGTGTGTTTGTAATTATCACTTCATGGGGACATCATCATGTTTACACAGCAACCTCATGGGGACCAAAAACATTATGGGTGCAAAAATCCACGTCCTCACAGGGGTGATGCATTGAAAAGTGTTGAGGAGGCTGTAAATAGACGCCTCACAAATTTTTATCTTTGGCATATAACGCATGATCATATAACGCTTGGCCAACCACTTCACACACTCTGCAAGTCTAATTTATGCAAATTATGGTACCACCCACTTAGTAAAGGACTGTGGCTAATCTGCATATGCACATTAGCTCTATTACCTATTAGCGTACAAAAAGGGCCTGGTAAGTTAAAAGCCTAATTAGACTGTTAGAAGGTTAGATTGTTAGCATAACAATTATCATGTTATCCAAATAATTATAAGTCATAATAGTAATTAAAGTTTTAGTTTTTAAATTTTCGCACAGTGAAATGACACTTTTTAAAACTCTCTGAACAGTAAAACAAAATCCTTAAGTTGGGTTATGGCGGAGTGTAGTTTTTTTGACTGCACTAATAGTTCATAAACACCACACAGGAAGTAGGAAAAGAACTACATTTCCTATCTGCCCTGGCTATCACAGGCTAATAGCACCAGCTGCTTTCCATTGCCCTAATGAGTGATTCTACTGCTGCAACGAGACCAAATGCAATGAAAGGTAAGTTATTATTATAATTTTTTGCAGTTTATAAGTTTGTGATTTTATTTCCCTGCTTTAAGACATTATTTATAATTGAATCGCAATATTAAAGTAATTGTTATGCTAGCGGACTTTACTAGCCAGAGTTAGCACACACTTTAACCAATCTAGCACATTAGTAAGTACAATAAGTTAATAAAATGAAGTTAATATATTAAATAGGCTTTGGTAGTTGTCATGTCATGTGAATATTTAGTGTTATACCGACTTCTGTAACTAGCTTCACCATGTAACGGATAGTTAGGTTATAAATAGCAGAGTCAGGCTTCCTAAATAGTTATCGATCTGAGCGCTGGATTGAGTTTAAAGCCTCTGAAATCGAGGACAGGGTGGACAGTAGTCTGGACCGAGCCGAGCTCATTAGTTCAAGTTATTAGTTTGTTATGAATCTGTAAAGCGCTGGGCGGTGGTGTGATGTGCTTCGATGTTGTAACTACAGCGCGCTCCTTTTATTCTGCGTCTCTAAACACCGCAGCTGAGCTGTGATCTGTGTGTAGAACAGGTTCTCACTCAGCACAGTTATTAGCAAGCACGGATATGGTTATTTTCTTACTCAGAACATCACTAGGGACTGAAAATCTCAATATATTAACATTTTCTTTAGAGGTAAAATGGCACGAAGGTGGAAGAAGAATAATTATAACTAGACCAGTACATTTCCTGAAGAAAATGTGAGCGGTGCTTGCCGTGGTGAAATCGGGACAGGGCGCCAATACATTCAAGAGCCGCCCGCGTAGGGTGCCAATACTTTCAAGAGCCGGACAGATATGGCACCAGCACTGTTAGAGCCGGCCGTGTAGTTCGCCAATACTTTTTAGAGCCGACCGTCAAGGGTGCCAGTACTTTTGAGAGCTGGCCGTGCGGGGTCCCAATACTTTTGAGCGCCGGCCGGAGAGTAATAATATATATACAGATATTAAAAGGTGTGAATTTATCCCAACTGAGCAAGCCACTGAGTGGCGACGGTGGCGAGGAAAAACTCCCTAAGATGTTTTAAGAGGAAGAAACCTTGAGAGGAACCCGACTCAGAAGGGAACCCATCCTCATCTGGGTAACAACAGATAGTGTGAAAAAGTTCATTATGGATTCATATGAAGTCTGTATGGCATTAGGAGCAGCCGTAATCACACGAGTTGAAATTCATGTTAGATGCTCTGTTGTCATCGATAGCAAAGTAAGCAGGATAATTGTTAGTGTAAAGAAGATTGTACTGCTATTCCTCCTAAGGCCACATCGACTGGAACGGAGAAGAGAACATATTTATTCATTCATTTATCTTACACAAAATTTTATTTTCATTAATAGTTTGTTTACGTACACACACACACAGACACACACACAGACACACACACAGACACACACACAGACACGCACACACACACACACATGCACGCACGCACACACACACACATGCACGCACGCACACACACACACATGCACGCACGCACACACACACACATGCACGCACACACACACATACATACACACACACACACGCATACACACACACACACAGTCGGGGCCAAAAGTCTGAGAGCACTAGTGGAAAATGTTTCTATTTTGCATTTTTTTCTTATTTAATTTTAGAATTTTCATTAGAAATTGTATTATTGACTGCAACTTCAATAAAATAAATAAAAAAAGTACAATCTTTAAAATATTTACAAGAGATTCAGAGTTTCTTAATGTTTACAGTTGCAGAATTTAAACAAAAATAAATATCCAAAATATTAAACATTTGCTTTCTTTGTTTTAAATATTAATAAATTCTAAAACCAATTTATCTCAAAATGTAAGAGAAAAAAATCCAGATTTTCAATGTGGTCTCAGACATTTGTGTGTGTGTGTGTGTGTGTGTGTGTGTGTGTGTGTGTGTGTGTGTGTGTGTGTATTTCTGTATTCTACTATACTGTATTCTTACCTTGCTGATGGGTCAGAATCGACTGCAGTGAGAAAATGCATATCCCTGTGCAAAAAATATATACATTATGGGAACATTTGATAGGTTGTGTTTTTAATCTATAAAAGGTATTGTCTTTTTAAATGATGACAATTTACAAGTGATATTAAATCAATCATAGTGTACTGTAAAACGAGATTTTTTAAAATACTAGAAATCAGTCTGATACTTGAAATCAGAGTTTCAAGTAAAAGAAAAAGCATGGGCCTCTGTGAATTCTCCATTTTCTGCTTAACTAGAAAGATACCAACTTTAGACAATTTATAAGAGCACTCAAGGATTAAAAAGAAAATAGCCAATTGAGGAAGCAATGTACCATTCACCACTTAATAATCAGACTTTAACTGTGCACATCAAATTATATGAAGTGCATCATATAACAAATATATCATTCATTGTGCCAAAATAAAGGCACAGTTTAGAGAGATTTCTCATTACCTTCTTTGACATAGATCAGAAAGTCCTCTCTTTGACCCTTTAAACTCTGAGCTGTCCACTTGGTGTATCACTAAATGATTATTTAGTTTATTTAAAAGGCAAATGTTCTTCAAATGCAAATACGTTTGACTCAAGCTACAGTCCTCAGCAAAGTTTAAAAAAATATGAAGCAAAAACCTTCCATTTACATTTTATACATACATAAATATATACATATATAATATAGGTATAGGTTTTATCCAGCGAGATAATTGATTTATGAATCAATCAATGTCTGATTCATAAAAACTGTTGTACAAATGTGTGACGCAAAAGCAAAAATGTCAGGCTAAAACTGATGTGATGGATCATCCAGCATTCCCTTTAGTCATCTGATGATACATTTCTAATAGATTCTCCTTCAAACATTGTTTAATTGACTTTCAGAGTTAAGAGCTTTTCATTTTTGGCAATGAGACACAATCATTACTGTGACAAAACATTAATAACTTCTCCATCTGAACTGTTAAAATGTGCAGATTCATTGTATTTCAATATGAAACTGTTCTCAAAAAATAATATTAGACACCAGGATAATATTCATTAATAATAGCACCTAATATTCATTAGCATTGAATTTATTAAAACACTGTGCTATTCTATCACACACCTTTGAATCATGTTAATTTAAATACTATAGTTATAGTACCTGTCAGTGCCAACATCCCCCAAGATTTCATAATGTTATGGGTTTACATTAATACTACATGAATTGATCATGCTCACTTTATATAATTCAATCTTGTAATTAGAAACTTGTGTAAATTAAGCTTAGCATAAGCAGTGTAATCATGTTTTGATGAGAAATTTAATATTTCTTTGTAAACTATAAATCATATTTTTTCTCAAATTTAGTCTACAGCATGTTCCATGTTTTGTTGAAACATTGTAATTGTAAATTGACACTGGTTATGAGTAAGGAGCTATATAAATTACACATTATTATTATTATTATTATTATTATTATTATTATTAATAATAATAATAATAATAATAATAATAATAATAATAATAATGTATTTATTTATTTATGATATATTTTAACTGTTGAAGCATATGTAATTAAACGGTGATTTCAGTGGTGGTAACACTGTATACAGTGCCTTGAATCCAATTTCAGGTGTTTTGGGAGTTCTTAATGATCTGTTTTAGGAAAAATAGTATTTTGAATACATTTTGCATTAGGCTACGCAAAGCAGCTGGAGTGCCGATCTTATTTGCTTTTGCAGGATGTGTTTGAAAAAGAACTTAACTAATTCATGTGGCAGCTGCGCAATGCATAAAATCATGCAGATACAGGTAAGTATTTCAGTAAGCTTCAGTTAATGTTCACAGCAAACATCAGAATCTCAGTGATCTCAGTGATGATGGTATGAATGTTGGTGCCAGACGAGCTGGTTTGAGAATTTTAGAGGCTGATCTGGGATTTTCACAGACAGCAATCTCTTGAGTTTACACAGAATGGTGGAGAAAAACAAACACCTTGTTGATGAGAGAGGACAGAGGAGAATGGACAGACTGGTTCGAGCTGACAGAAAGGCTATGGTAATGATAATTCTTTACAAGTGTGGGGAGCAGAAAACCCTCTTGCAACATACAATACGTCTAACCAAATGAGGTGGATAAGCTACAACCATATTAGGTTCCACTCCTGTCTGTGAGCCAAGAACAGGAACCTGAGGCTAGAGTGGGCGTGGACTCACTGGAACTGGACAGTTGAAGCATGGAAAAACATTGCCTGATTTGATGAATCTTGATTTCTGTTGTGACATGTAGATTATAGGGTCAGACATTGGCATCAGCAGCATGAACCTGCCTTGTGTCAACAGTCCAGACTGCTGCTGGTGGTATAATGTTCTGTGGAACTATAGAACCGCGTGTGTGTGTGTGTACTGTTTGTTTCCCTCCTTCATCGACTACACCCACCTTGCCACAAGTGTTTTTCCTAAAAATGTTTGTAGTAGGACAAAAATAGAAAGAATATGGCACAGTCATTCTACCTAGAGTACGCCAATCATCAGAAGTCAGTGACTGGGCAAGAGTCCATTAGTCAGTGAAGCGCTAACAAATTCTGAGAAATTAATCAGTGTAAATTCTACACTTTACATTCTTGCACATTTAAAAACTTTCTGCATTCCTCAAAATATGCATACCTGATCTCTAAAAACATTTCAGAATATTCCTTTTGGAATATTTGGAATTCCTTCATCACCACCCACCATTTTTTGGGGTTGCCACATTTAAATGAGTTAAGTAACAAATTATGTTTTGTAAAATATATTTCAGATATGTTTCACATTCTAGACCCGGGCTTCCAGAAAAGTACTGTAAACACATAACGTAACACATAATCCAGTACGATGAAATTCTTTGCTTGGAATTGTAGGTTGCAGAGTATAAATGATTAAACTTTGGGTTGTTAAGCTTCCTATGATTTTGTTTTGAAAGTTCAGTTCCATATAGTAGACAAACATCTGCTTCTGTTTGAATCAAATAACCAAATATTTTATTTTTTTCTGTATATGAGCCAGACTGAGACAGATTCTAAAAAGATTGTATCAATCTCCCCAAGCCACACTGGATAATCAAATCCCTTCCTTATACTTTCCACCATAACAGCATTCAAAAGCACTACAGCTGGAAAGAAAAACACAGAAAGATACTGAGCAAGTCATATGATTATCACTCTTTAGCTCTTGTTTAGTTTGTCTATGTATACCCCTCTGTTTCTTTGTAAAATCTTATAGTGCATTTCTAGCATCCAAGCCTTGTTTTCTACAATCCCAATTCTAAAAAAATTGTGACGCTGTGTAAAATGTAAATAAAAACATAATGCAATGATTTGCAAATCTCATAAACCCATATTTTATTCACAAAAGAACATAGAATACATCAAATGTTTAAACTGAGGAAATGTACCATTTTAAGGGAAAAATAAGGTCATTTTGAATATGATGGCAGCAACACATCTAAAAAAAAGTTGGGACAGGACCATGTTTACCACTGTGTGGTATCCCCTCTTCTTTTAACAACAGTCTGTGTAAGTCTGGGAACTGAGCAGACCAGTTGCTAGAGTTTTGGGAGAGGAAGGTTGTCTCATTTGTGTCTGATACAGAATCCTAGCTGCTCAACAGTCCTCTGTCTTCTTTGTCGAATTTTTCATTTCAGGAAGCACCAAATGTTTTCAATTGGTGAAAGGTCTGGACGGCAGGCATTTGTGTATCATACATTATATCAAATAATTATTTTAAATAGGACACCAAATTAATTAAGAAAACCATCCAATCCCTTATGGTTCATTTTCGACCCACTTTATGCATTTGTGTAGGTTTTTTGGTTCATGCATTCTAGGGTTAATAAGTCGCTTTAAGTATGATAGCCATGTTATATGGACTTTGATATGATATACTTATATATTGCAGACAGTAGTTTCTAATAAACATACTGGTTTATTGTATAAACACGACACTCTCTTTAACCACGTGCCAACTGTATGTGTCCGCCATATTGATGAGGGAAAGACCGCGCTGTAAACAAATACAAGTAAACGGAGGAGCTGTGGTTTTTCTGGATAATAATTTACATGATTTACCGGAGATGATAACGGCATCGTTTTCAAAAACTTGCCCTTTGAAACCCGTTTTCCAAAGTTTTCAGGCCCCGAAACGCCGTCGTCATGGAAACAAACAGCCAAACCGCATCAGAAGTTTTCGGTTTTTATTTGAAAACATTGTGGTGTAAACGGCCCCTTAACAACTACAGCAAAATACTGCTTTTATTGCTGAAGTCTTTCTGTAAACAAATAGAAATGAAATAGAATTTTTATGATTCACACTATATTACACTCCATTCTTCTTCTCAAAGACAACTCTATTTTGAAAAGAATTAAGGTGTTTTTATTATTTAAAAAAAAAAACAATTTCATGATACAGCTTATTATTAGAGCTGCAACTAACAATTATTTTCACAATCGATTAATTGGTCAATTATTTTGTCGATTAATCTGATGGGGGCGGGGCAAACTTTCAGTGCCTTCTTTTGTTTATTTAAAATAAAATCCACAAACTGAGTGTTACAAATATAAATTCAGACTAAAACTTTACACAGATGTTTGTCCAAAACAGAAAAGAACCCAATACACACACACACACACATATATATATATATATATATATATATATATATATATATATATATATATATATATATATATATATATATATATATATATATATATATAATTTAGGACTGTAGTTTAATTCGGTGCTTTTTGTGAATCCATAAAAAAAATAATGCATAAGTACTTATATAATATAAATGTAAACTAACTATATAAGATAAATATATATAAACATTTATAAATAGTTAGATAGATAGCATTATTTTTTATGGATGCACAAAAAGCACAGAATTAAAGTCCAGTCCTAAATGAATAATAAAAACTCACTTTCACTGCACCTTGTGGTTTCTGTATCTCGGTGTCTTTAGACATGATTTTACTTTTGATCATAATGTGTGAATTAGACATTACAGATCTTACTCGCGCTACACTCTGTATCAGCGCGTCTACGCCGCGCATGACCAGCAACGCGCGTGACCAGTTACTAACACGTCACTTCCGACAGAATTTACACTGCAAGCGCGCAGATACAGCATATAATGACAAACTTAAATTAAACTAAACCTTTGAGCAGCTTGCGACCGCATCACTATCATGCTTCTGTGCTCCACAAACTCCGCTTTATAAAGTTTATAAACCTTCTCAGAGGTGTTTAATCCCTGACTTAGAGGACACACACTTTCTTCCTCAGTCACGTGATGATTTCTCCTCCGTCTGATGGGGACTGAGGTCATGTTGGGAATAAAAGATAACGCTGACAGAAAGTAAACTGAAGAAAGTCAGTGTCGGTGACTCTGAGGCTAAAGCTAGCGGTGTCGCATTACGTGCGTGTGACGATTTGCTGACATTGCTCCTCTTCCGACTACCTGCTCAAGTGACGAGAGGTTAGGCTATGTCACGTTGTCATAAAGTGGTGTCGGTGCGGTTGTATCGGGGTAGTTTTACAAGTACGAGTACATGAACACAGTATCGGGCCGACACCTGAGTACTGGTATCGGCATCGGTGCATCCCTAACACACACACACACAGTTAAATTGGAGCAGTGAACCATAAGATCTTTGATGACGTCATGTACAGGTCAGAGGTCTAGAACTCACTTTCTTTCTCTCCCTTGATAATCGTTGTTTTAATGTAATAATGTATACATTACATTTATCTCTGTAATCTTCTTCCCTATTTGTGGATATTCTCGAGTGAAATAGTCGAGGCCTTCTACAGAACATATTAAGCTACACAGGAGCAGTGATGAGAATAAACATGACTTTTGGTGCTCATGATTTAATATGGCAGTTTTATTATGAACCCACTACATTAGAGAAGGAAATACTGGATGTGAAGTGCAGTAGTGCTAGTGTGTGTGAATAGACGATCAGTTTAGATACTGACCCTGAACACTACTAACATGCAGTGCTTTCTTAGGGTGGTGATGAAGTTGGAGTTGAACCGGTAAGAAAGATATTAGAGAGAGGCTTCTTTACACTCCTGAGGATGTTCAATTAGAACCTGCACCAAACTCCCCTGATTCAAGTCATCAGCTAATTAAGCGGCCTGCACGAGCTGAGGTGGGTGCTTTAGAGCAGATAAAACACCAAATGTGTTAGATAAGAGTTCAGAGCCTGTGTTCTAGACACATGATTTAGAGTAGAGACTTGGGTCCTGAGCTTTGGAGTTATTCTGATTATAGGTTTCAGTGAGGAAGTGACTGAAATTAAGGAGAGGAACTGGGAATAAAGTTATAGTCTTTCTATAACAGAGTAAACAGGGAATAAGGCTATATTATTGTTATGGGGAAAAAATAAGCTCGTAGCAGTGTTGATGAAATACATGTACATGTCTGTTTTAGGCCCACTGCTCTTTACTTTATATATGCTACCCCTTGGTCAAATTATTCGTAAACATGGAATTAGCTTCCACTGTTATGCTGATGATACACAGTTGTATGTTTCAGCGAAGCCAGAGGACAGACAGAAGCTTAGTAAAGTTGAGGATTGTGTAAAGGACATTAGATGTTGGATGTTAACTAACTTCCTTCTGCTTAATTCTGATAAAACAGAAATACTTTTATTAGGCCCACGTGTAGCTAGAAGTATTCTTTCTGATCACATGGTTACTCTGGATGGACTTTCTGTTTCATCATGTACAGCAGTTAAAGACCTTGGAGTGATTATTGACTCCAGCCTATCATTTGATGCTCATGTAGATAATATTACTAGGATAGCCTTCTTTCATCTCAGAAACATTTCTAAAATAAGAAACATATTGTCACTACATGATGCGGAAATACTAGTTCATGCATTCGTCACCTCTAGATTAGATTACTGTAATGCCATACTGTCTAGATGTTCCAGTAGGAATATAAATAAGCTCCAATTAGTCCAGAATGCAGCTGCTAGAGTCCTAACTAGAACTAGAAGATACGACCATATCACACCGATTATTATCAATACTGCATTGGCTCCCAGTGAAATCTCACACTGATTATAAAATACTTTTATTGACCTATAAAGCACTAAATGGTCTCGCGCCACAATATCTAATGGACCTTTTGGTTTTATATGATCCGCCACGCCTACTTAGATCAAAAGATGCAGGCTATCTGACGGTACCTCGAATAGTGAAGGCTACAGCAGGGGGAAGAGCTTTCTCTTATAGAGTCCCACAGTTATGGAACAGTCTTCCTATTAGTGTTCGGGACTCAGACACAGTCTCAGTGTTTAAGTCTAAGCTTAAAACGTATTTTGTTTACTCAAGCCTACCCTGACTAGATTCTGTTCTACTAATTCGCAGTCATAATTATCTTTTTTCTCCCTCTCTCCTTTCGCCGAGCCCCCCACAAATTTATGGAGATACTAGAGATCCAGATCCTTTCTGCCTCTGGATGGAGCTCAGATCTTCTTTAATTCCAGACTACTGGGACTACGGCTGCTCCTAGCGCCATACAGACTTCATATGAATCCATAATGAACTTTTTCACACTATCTGTTGTTACCCAGATGAGGATGGGCTCCTTCTGAGTCGGGTTCCTCTCAAGGTTTCTTCCTCTTAAAACATCTTAGGGAGTTTTTCTTTGCCACCGTCGCCACTCAGTGGCTTGCTCAGTTGGAATAAATTCGCACCTTTAATATCTGTATACCATGTTGATATTTCTGTAAAGCTGCTTTGAGACAATGTCTATTGTAAAAAGCGCTACACAAATAAATTGAAATAAAAAGTCAAAAACTGCTAGAAAAAAACTCAGAACATTTGCTTAGCCTAATACTTTTTTTTCCATCTACACATAATTATTATTGTAGCAGCTGCTTTTGCAATAAAAAGGCTTAAAGTCGAGGCTCCCTGTATCTATGGAGAAAGAGGAGCAGTGCACCATTGACATCATGCACAGAGGTAGCATGAAGGTGTGACTGAGTTTTTAGAAATTATTTCCTAATCTTATGCTAATATGAATACTACAATAATAATAATAATAATAATAATAATAATAATAATAATAAGAAGAAGAAGAAGAAGAAGAAGAAGAAAGGGTGATTAATAAAATAAAATAAATAAAATAGCAGCGCTGCGTGGTGTTCTGGATGGATCTTGACTGCCATCGTGTGGTCATGTTTAGGAAGTGCACCTTCCCCCAAACGTTGTTTAAAGCCGCAGATTATAAATCTATATTCCTGCTGAGTGTGTGTTTATGACCTGGATGTTGAGTTGCTTTTACACTTTCTACATAAGCAGCATTTCTGGCCTCTGTGAGCCCCAGGTGATGATCTTTTATTTTCAGATTCTTACTGAGGTGCTGTTTTCCACATGCAGTGCTTGGCTGTGTTGGAGGCCACCAAGAAAGACTTCCTGGCTGTCATGTGGAAGCTAAGTGGGCTGGGGTATGTTGTCCTCCATCAGCTGACCTAGCCAGAATGCTTGTCATGTTTTTATGTATTGATTTAATTTCTGTTAGACAGCCTCATGATTTACCAAACATGTTTTTTTTCTTTTTTTTAGGTCAAAAGGGTTTCTGGCCATGGTGCTTGTGCTGCAGTGATCTTGTTCTCAATCACACTCCAACACAGGTAGCCATCTTCACCCTCTCCCAAGAGGTGATGGTACGACTCTGAATAAACACTCGATTATTATAAATAAAGTGTGACTGTGTCTTGTAGTCCACCCACCAACCTTTTTCTGTTCAGTGGTTTGACTTGTGCTACACAGAGGTGAGTCCAGTTATGCTGCAAGAAGTGTAAGTATGATGGGGTTGACGAGTAGGAGGAGAGGTTCTTCCTGTGCAAGGTGCTGCTCTCTCTTCTTTCAACATAGCTCCTGGTCTCAGAACAGGTTTAGTTCATCGTTGCTGGTGTTGTGTAGAGGATGTTATATTGTGAAAGTCACAACTATCCCCGCTCAAGGTCTTGTGAAATATTTGACCTTATTTGTGACTATATTCACCATGATACTTTCAGCGGTTACTACATTAGTGTCCTTAATTTTTTACTATTTAAAGATTGTTTAAAAGTTTATTACAGGCTCAATGAATGTTCTTCTCCTTCACTAGAAGATAAAGGCCCGGTTTCGCAGACAGGGTTTACATTAAGCCAGGATTAGGCCTTCGATCAATTAGGACATTTCAGTAGCTTTTATAAACGTGTCTTTAGAAAAAAATATTTCTGGTGCACATCCTGAGATAAAACAATGGCACTGACGTGTTTTAAGATCCGTCCGTGCAAGTAGCTTTCAGTTAAAACAGCTCAAACATACATTTTAGTCTGGGACTAGGCTTAGGTCTTGTCTGTGAAACCAGGGGGAAAAAGAAGGGTGTGCTTTATTATGCTCTCTGCAGAATATGACAGAAGAAATGTGACTCACACCTGTAACTATAAAAAGCAGGTAGAACTGCAGTTAGCATGAAACCTCAAATGTGTAGCTGGGCTGGAAATTTATTTTTGTATGCATGTATAATATTTTTTCTCTTACAGATGGACCAGCAAACAGATTTAAAGGCTGTTGTGAATGATGGGTTACAGAAATGTCTTCCTGTGTTTATTATTATTTGAAGTTATATATTCTGATTTGTAAGCAAGATTATGAAGTCTCCTTTTGCTAATCATTTTACAGCATTATTAAAAAGTCCATGTACACAATGTTTATCCCGAGTGCCTTTTTGATGTATTTTATTATCCTGCACAAAGCAAAAACACAATTTGTGTGTAGATGCCCCTCGTAAATATTAACATAGTAAGAGCAAATGGACAAGTGAAACTAATCAATATAAAATCTCTAAAGAAGGGCATGATGGTACTGATTTTCTTTTTACACACATGGTATGCACGTACTTGGAGTAAATTTTAATGAACAGAATATGGGTTCTATTCAGTACTTGACAAATGATTCAGTGCGGATTAAATGTGAACAAATGAGCCATGAATGTATCCGTGTTCTATATAATATCATTTTTAAGTGGATTTTTACATGACCTTAAAACCCCAGCCAGGCTGCATTACAGGGTCTATTTAAACTTCACATCACTGTCCCATCTAGTGCCTATTAATGCTGTTCAACCCTGATGGTTTCACCTGGAATATCCTGTGTTCATTCATTCCGTACAAAGACAAATATCACAAATAAATTCAGTTGTCGTCTCTTAAGTATTTAAGTATTATGGTTTATATGGTCGAGAGAATAAAGAAAAATCTCAAACATTTAGCAACGTTTTGAATGAAAAGTTTAAGGTTGTGAATTACACATCTAAAATTACTCCTTTTTTATCTCCCAAAACCATGTGGAATAATGTTATGATACTTGACAAGACCAAAATTTAACTTTTTAGCTATAACCAAAAAACATGTTTGGCAAAAAAAAAAAACAACGCAACACCAAAAGAGCACCATCCCCACAGGGAAGCATTGAGCTTTGGAGTGTTTTTTCTTCAGCTGGACCTGGGCTTTAATCAGGATGGAGGGAATAATGAATAACTCCAAATATCAGTCAATTTTGGTACAAAACATTAAGGCTTCTGCTACAACACTTAAGATGAAGAGAAATTTCACCTTTCAGCATGTTAACGACCAAGCAAACCTCCAGATCAACAAACGAATGACTTCACCAAAACAAGTTCAAGCTTTTGGAATGGCCCAGTCAGAGTCCAGACCTAAATCCAATCATAAATCTGGGGGGTTTCCCGGAGAGGGCTGTGCACAGGAGATGTCCAGCCAATCTGACGGAGTTAGAATGCTTTTGCAAGGAAGAATGGCAAAATATTGCTAAATCAAGACGCTCCAAACTGATCTACTCTTATCCAAAAAGATGAGATGCTGTAATAAAATTTAAATGTGTTTAAGGGTGTGCACACTTATGCAATCAGGTTATTGTAAATAATTTATCTATTTTACATTGTACATTATTTATTTATTATAAAATGATTCTTATTGTTTTTCACTTTAAGTAATCAATCTCAGTCGACATTATTCCCCTGTTTCTTAAGATGTTTCATAAAAACACAATTTAATGCACATAAATCCCATCAATTTATTGTGTAGTCATAGTTTTGAGTTGTTTTATGCAACCCTTCAGGCATCCATTATATCCTTCACTTCACTTTATTTAACTTTCTCCATGCTGTCTGGAATTACTGAAGACTATTTGGTCATTTGTGACATATAGGAAAATGATTCGATTATAAACATCTGTGCATGACTTGAACTTTATGCTCATTTTGTTATGGTAGACCATCTTATGTATACATGATGAATACCTGTGATGTATTAGTCTTGGGAACATTATAACCATATGGAGAAAAAAACAACTAGCCAAAGTACATATACATAATATTTACATTTAATAGGATGTCACATGAGCAATGTTATTTCTATCGAGCAGTTCTACTGCATGGTTTTAGTAGCAAAAGTTTTGACTTTCAGTTAAATAATACTGCTAGTATATAATAGAATATGGAATATGAGACTATATGCTGATTGTTATGATAGGTCAGTCTGCTCAGTGTAATAGTATAACACACCTGATATGGAGATAAATGCTCTGCTAAATACTTCACTGGACAGATACTTAAACCCAGAGTTTACACTTTTGAGGTTTTTTGTTTGTTTGTGTGTAAGTGATTTTCAGTCAAGTCTAAAATTCACAAGTGCTCTGTCTTCTTTAATACACTTCACACAACACTTTAGCTTGTTTGCAAGTACTAATATTCAAACAGGTTCTTTTTTTTTTTTTTTTTTTTTTTTAGAGCAGGACACATAGATCCACCCATTTTTCCTACACAGAGTCAAGACTCACAGGGGACTCAGGGCACAAGGTGGGGGGACACCCAGGACAGGGTGCCAACCCATTGCAGGGCACAATTGCACACATTTTTTAGAGATACCAATCGGCCTACAACGCATGTCTTTGGACTGTGGGAGGAAACCAGAGTACCCGGATGAAACCCCCTGAAGCACGATGAGAACTACGATGCAGGGCAGAGGCAGGAATTGAACCTCCAAAACTGGAGGTGCAAGGCAAACATGATAACGTACGTGCAGCAATTGCCTTGGGCCCCGAGCTAGCAAGGGCCCCCAAAATGCTGCATAAACTTATAGTTAAGAAAGTTTTATTTTTACTTTTTGCTAATTAATTGTGTTTTTTTCTAAAATGCCATCAGAATGCTTACTTCATGAGTGGCGTATTGTGGACCAGGTGTGGTGGTCCACTCGGGGCCAGAAAGTCCAGGGCCACTTTTAGGCCCCGTACACGCCTGATTATTGCTGTTAATGCTAAATAACATAAGCTGAAATTTTAAATATTGATGTTAAAACACTGAAATGAGGGCCCCATCCCTATATTTTGTCTAGGATCCGACAAATCACTAAATCTGTCCTTGTGCTAGCCACTACACCACCACATAGGACACAAGTTTTATTTTATACATTTACAAAATATATAATTTATTTTCAAAAAAAAATTTATGAGTTGCATTTTTAAGCTATAATATTTGTGATTTTATGTGAAACTATTATAAACAGGTGTCACTCAAGTGAATTAAATGATGTAGATAATGACTGAATCCTATTCTATGGACCCTTAGTCTCTGTATAAGAGGATTTCACTGGGGATGAAGTAATAGATTTAAACTCTATGTAGAGCGCTCTCTCGTGGCTCCACCCACCACGCACGTTCGAACCAATCATATTATCCTCTCTGGCGTTCATGGGCGTGACTAACCGCGTCTGTCTGTTAAAGGTAGCAGGTTGTACATGGCGAGCGGGTTACTCACTGAGGGTTGGTGATTGGTGTAATGGAAGCCGTCTCTGAACCGCATTTAATGACGGAGAACTACAGGAGTGGAGAGAAAACGCAGCACTGAGCAACTTGTAGACTTCACACCCGACTGTAGGTGGCTAGGTGAACGCGTTTGGCCTTATTTATTCACTAAGCTGCTAGCTTGTTAGCTCTGCGGCTGTTTTCGTATAAAGTACTAACCTGAGTTAACTCGGTGGGAGTTTATTTAGCGCCGGATAAACGGTGAACTAGTTAGTTTAGTAAATCTGACGCTTCTCGGGAACTTGTAGTTTATCCGCCTCACTGGCTGGGTGACGCAGAGAGCAACTGTTTACCGAGTGACTTTATTTTCAGTGCTTTTTGAACTGTCTCTCAGCCCTAAGTAGTTCCGCGGTATTTGTGTGGAATTGGGATGAACGTCTAGTTAAAGGGTTGATGTCTCGCTGACGCAGTGATTTGTTCTTTAGGAGTGTTTTTCTCTTGAACAGCTCTCCGTGTGGAGACTTGAGATAGTTCTGTAGTCACAGGTGCACAAATCAGTCACACAGCTCCAGCTCCACCTGCGCCTCTCGCAGGGAAACGGTTTCTGTGCACTGGCTCCGTCCCAAATCACCTTGTATGGAATGTCTATCTCTAGTGCACTAGGTGCGGTAGAGACTCCATTCGTTCAGACCGTGTGTAGTGTACCTAGATACGCAGTCGTGCAGGATTTGGGCACAGGCCACGCTAATGAAACATCATCCATTTCAAGTCAAGTTGCTATTGTTAAACACTTCACTAAAACCTGTATGGAAACGTTGCTGTTCAGTTGTTCTATAAGCGCAATTTCAACCAAATACAGTGGAGTTTAAAAGTTTGTACCCCCTTTTGGTTTCTTTTGGACGGAAGGGTGTTAAATGTCCTAAACACTACAAAATTTGACTGCAAGTAGAAGTTAATTTTATTAGCAGACTCAGATATCCATGTTAATATTTTCAATACTGATCATTAGTGTTAAATGACTTGATGATTTTGTGGTCAGTAAACCGTTTTTGCGTTGATTTTGATGTATGTTTTGGATCACTGTCCTGCTGGAAGATCCAACCACGGCACATTTTAATCTTTCTGGCAGAGGCAGTCAGGTTTTTATTTAATATCCATGTATCCTAACAATATGTCCAGGTCCTCTGGCAGAAAAACATTCCCAAAACATTAAAGATCCACCACCATATTTAACCGTGGGCATGAGGTACTTTTCCATATGGCTACCTATCTGTGTGCTTCAAAACCACCTCTGGTGTTTATTACCAAAAAGCTCTATTTTGGTTTCATCTGACCATAGAACCCGATCCCATTTGAAGTTCCAGTAGTGTCTGGCCAACTGAAGACACCTGAGTGTGTTTTTGGATGAGAGTAGAGGCTTTTTTCTTGAAACCCTTCCAACAACTTGTGGTGATGTAGGTGACTTCATATTGTAGTTTTGGAGACTTTCTGACCCCAAGACACAACTAACTCCTGCAATTCTCCAGCTGTGATCCTTGGAGATGTTTTGTCCACTCGAACCGTCCTCTTCAGTGTGTTGAGACGATATAGACACGCGTCCAATTCCAGGTTAATTCATAACATTTCCAGTTGACTGGAACTTCTTAATTATTGTCCTGATGGTGGAAATGAGCATTTTCGATGCTTGTGCTATTTTCTTATAGACACTTCCCATTTTGTGAAGCTCAACAACCTTTTGCTGCACATCACAGCTACAGTGGTGCTTGAAAGTTTGTGAACCCTTTAGAGTTTCCTATATTTCTACATAAATAACAAGATTTTCAGACAAGTCCTAAAACTACTCAGAGAACCCATTTAAACAAACGTGACACATGTTATACTTGGTCATTTATTTATTGCAGAAAATAATCCAATATTACATATCTGGGAGTGTCAAAAGTATGTGAACCTTTTGCCTTCAGTATCTGATCTGACCCCCTTGTGCAGCAAGAACTGCAACTAATCATTTCCAGTAACTGTTTATTAGTCCTGCACATAGGCTTGGACTTCAGTTTTGGCCATTCAAACCAATAACTTTATTGTTCTTTAACCATTCTTTGTTTTGGGCCATTGTCTTATTGCATGCCCCACTTTCTCTTGAGATTCAGTTCAGTTCCTGGGTTCATTCTTGCCCTGCGTTTGGGGAACTCACCACTACACTAATTATAATCTTTCAGATAGCTTGGAGATTTAGTACGTGTAGACCTTCTCAACTCGGGGTTTTCCATCCCAAGGAAAGTTTCTGATGCAGCCACTTCAGAAGTTCCTCCCAGTTTTTGTTTGTGACTTTCCTCAGAGAATGAAGAACCTGAGTCTTTTGTAGAATGCGCTGGAATGGCAACATCTGGCCGTGAAGTGTCTTACAGCTCTGGTGCTACGGATGTTGCATTGTGCCCATCTCTCACCTGATCAATATGTCAGTGCACTACTTGCCCACTTCCCAATGCTACTGTGCACCATACAGGACCAGTCTTTTTCTGAACTGTTCCTGGAATAAAAGTAGGTCCAGAGCTGAAGTTCCTAGTATACACTGGGTCACCCACCACAAGATATCTTTCCTTTGCATGTTGGTCATGGTACCATTTTTCTCAATTATTTGTATCTCAATGAGACCCTGTGTAGACCAGTTTCCTTCCACACAGCTGATTAGCGGCTGATTTGCCAGTGGTCGACTGTGGCGTCGTTCGGTAACTGAACAGCACTTTGCCTAGCTTTTTCAATGGACTCTCCAGCACTCTTTTCATCAGGGTTTTGAATGTTTGAACGGCCCTTTCAGCCAGACCACTGGAAGATGCATGGTAGGGTGCTGTGCTTGTGTTTAATTCCGTTTCTTTCCATAAACTCTTGGAATTCAGCACTGGTAAAAAAAACAAAAAAACTGCTATGGTCTGACATCACTACTTCTGGTATCCTGTGTTGGCTAAAGGTTTGTCTTAAGCACTGAATGGTAACTGTGGATGTAGACTTGATTAACAGATAAGCCTCTATCCATTTTGAGAATGCTTCTACCACGATCAAGAACATTCTACCCATCCACGGTGCACCGTAATCAATGTGAATCCTTCTCCATGGTTGCTCTGGTATCTCTCATGCATGCAGTGGCGCGTTTGCCGGAGCGTTTCTGTTTTCCTGATAGACTGCACACGATTTGACCAATGCTTCCAGCTCTGCATCCAAGTGTGGCAACCACATATAGCTACGCACCAGGCCTTTCATCCTGGTAATTCCTGGATGGGTTTCGTGTAGATGTCTTAGAAGAGCCGCACGCTGCGGAGGTGGAACCACTACGCGAGTCCCCATAAAACTAAGCTTCCCTGTATGCAGAGTTCATCCTATTTCCTTACATATTAGGGATGTCATGATACCAAAAATCTAGTCGTTGGTAACGATACCACCAAAAGTACACATGCTCAGTACCATGGTGTGATTTTTTTTTTTTTTTTTTTTTTTAAAAACCCAGAGAATTAAAAAAAAAAACCTATAAAATTAAAAACTCCTGGAGGGCATCCTCCTCTGGCTGATACTGGGGGGGAGAGAGAGAGAGAGAGAGAGAGAGAGATATAGAGATATATTTTAGTTCAAACACTGTCTGACCATGACTAATAAGTGCTAAGGTGCACTCCTGAACACACACACACCCCTTATACTCTGAATGCAGGCATTAGTTTAAATTCACTGATACGGTGTCAGGATAAAAAGATTTATTAAAAGCATGAACATGTGAATAATTATTAGTGACATTATGCTACATTTAGCTGACAGGACACGGGCTGAATGGAGATGCATGGTGGTCCATTAGGAGGTAGTTTATAACATTGCAATGCGTTAGCGTTTAACAAATAACTGGATATCGCAAACATTACATGGAACATAATGTTAGCTGATTTCACGGCTACAATGCCAGCTGTCTCAAACATAATATAGGACCTGTCTTTCGACTGTAATCCTATGGCATTAATTTTGTGACCTAAAAATATCTCTACTTCTCCCAAGGACTCGCACTTGCTCCTTCTTTGCCTCAGTCCACTCTTTTCTATCCTACTTAGTACCTCATCCAAGTTCTGCAGATGTTCATTAGCCCCTGAGACTAGAATGCAATCCAGATAAACTGTGACGCGTTTGATGTCTTGCAGAATCCCTTCTATTGTGTGCTGGAAGATCGCTGGACTTGAAGCAACTCCAAATGGTGGCCTGTTGTAAGTACATAATCCCTTGTGCATGTTGATTGTAACATACTTATTGGAATTTTTGTACAGTATTATCTTCTGATGCGCATGGGTCATGTCCAGTTGGGAAATTCTTTCCTCCTGCCGACTGAGCAAATAAATCTTCTACCTTGGGAATTGGATACTGTTCCACACTAGAGCTGGATTTACTGCGAATTTATAATCCCTACAAATTGGGGTAGAACCATCAGTTCTCTGACTGGAACAATGGGAGCTGCCCACTCTGCAAACTGCATTGGTTCAATGATCTTGTCTTCCACCAGCCTCTGGAGTTCTCTCTCCAGTAGTGGACCCAACTCTTCTTTGAACACTTTGGATTGTCTCTCCAATACGTTAGCCAATTTATGACCTGGTACATTTGCTACTGTATTTACCAGCTGAGGCAACAAATGATTTCTGTAGCCCCCCCAACCCCCCCCCCCCCCCCCCCTCCATCTTTGAATGTTGAATGTTTGAATTTTACCAAAATGAAGCTCGTTTAACCGCATGTTTATTCCTTACATAATACATATTAAACGCAAAGCATGTAGGGGTTCTACATGCATATAGTATTTGCACAATCAATAACCTATTCGAGTAATACATTGTCGTATATAAACTTGATTTTGTGTCTGCAGTGTCCAAAGCCCAGGCTGACCCCCCACCCCTTCAACCTTTGCAGCAATGCTGGCAGCACTATTTCCCAAAGACAACCTCTGGATATGACGCTGAGCACGTGCAATCAACTTCTTCTTTGGTCGACCATGGCGAGGCCTGTTCTGAGTGGAACCTGTCCTGTTAAACCGCTGTATGGTCTGGGCCACCGTGCTGCAGCTCAGTGTCAGGGTCTTGGTAATCTTCTTAAAGCCTAGGCCATTTTTATGTAGAGCAACAATTCTTTTTTTTTTCACATCCTCAGAGAGTTCTTTGCCTTGAGGTGCCATGTTGAACTTCCAGTGACCAGTATGAGGGAGTGTGAGAGTGATGACACCAAATTTTACACACCTGCTCCCCATTCACACCTGAGACCTTGTAACACTAACAAGTCACATGACCCCGGGGAGGGAAAATGGCTAATTAGGCCCGATTTGGACATTTTTACTTGGGGGTGTACTCACTTTTGTTGCCAGCGGTTTAGACATTGTGTGTTGAGTTATTTTGAGGGGACAGCAAATTTACACTGTTACACAAGCTGTACACTCACTACTTTACACTGTAGCAAAGTGTCATTTCTTCAGTGTTGTCACATGAAAAGATATCATCAAATATTTACAAAAATGTGAGGGGAGTTCTCACTTTATTGTGAAATACTGTACATCTTTTTATTTACTTTAATATTTATTCATTGTGTGTGTGTGTGTGTTTGTTTTTATATATATATGAGAGAGAGAGAGAGAGAGAGAGAGCGCGAGAGCGCGCAACGGTTGCGTGTTCAAATCACGTCGGGGTCATTCAATGCACTGGGGTGAGATCTACCATTTGATCTTGAAAATCTCCCTTAATGTCCAGGGAAGGGAAACCAGCCAGGTTATGCCTTTAAAGGGCTCGTGCCTTGTCCTCTGAAAGAGCTCTTGCCCAGATGTCAGACACTAGTCGCAACAGTCACAGCCCACCACCTGTCTCCGAGTTCCAATGCGTCTTGATCGCCACGCCGATGAACAAGTATGCCTTGCACCATGATGCGCTATAGGCTTCGAGCTGGGACCTCGTGGCGCAACGGTAGTGCGTCTGACTGCAGATCAGAAGGTTCAAATCATGTCGGGGTCATTCAATGTGCTCTTTTTCACACAGACCCATGATTTTCTGCGCAGTCTAATAAGGATGCTGTTATATGGACTCCAATCTCTATGATGACCACCCATGTCTTTGTCAACTTCATGCTAAAAGGTAACAAAGCTTAGGTAGCAACACTCTCACCTAGTAACCATTAGTAACTTGACTACCTGCTGAATGTTTACCCTTAGTTTGCCCATTTTGCTTGCTGAACAAAACATGCTGGAAAGAGGCACCTTAGATGGTTTCACTGGACCTCTCAGAGGATCTGGAGGGTACTACAACACCCAAACGGGGACTTGAACCCTGGACCCTCAGATTAAAAGTCTGACGCTCTACCGACTGAGCTATCTGGGCTCGAGGAGTGAGAGCGCACTTTACCCTCGAGCTTGTAGGTCAGGCCTGTGGATGCTCTAGTTCAACGGTTCTCACAGACATAAATGGTGCTCAGCCCTTGGCTTGGAAAGGGCCCATCCCATCTGGTTCTCATGGCTTTCTACAAACTATTAACACAGCTCAGCACCACTATTCAAGGATACAAACCAACAGGGTTCAACCACGGGTCTGTCCTTCATACTTCTTTACCCACTGACTGCCTGCAGTCTGAGACATACAAAGAGACAAGGTTCTTGTGAAACCTGTAAAATGGTGACGTTAACCAAGAGAATGTTGAACTTTGGTCCTATCTATTATGTTGGCCAGTTTCTAAGTTGAGATCAACTTAACCCCAGTGCTTTCTGTTTAACGACCTTGTTCGTATTTTTGTTTACAACTAGCACACTTTTGACCAGCATGTCGCTTGGAAATCGTTACCAGCATAACTCTTATTCGTAAGGCTCACTCTGGAGGCTTGTCTTGGTTCAAGGAATGCCTTCGTGTCATGGTATGAGAACAAGTAGAATAGCATCAGCATTTTTAATTAAACTTGGCTTTTCTGCACAAGGAGACCAAAATTTCTAACAAACACGTTAATTCCACACCACAAACTGACGTGTAATCTTGGCTCTGTATGCCTCGCAAAAAGCAGGTTTACGCCACCTTTGCCACTGATTGCCCATCGTCTGACACGTATAATGACACAAAGGCCTCGTACAAATGGTAAATGTGTGAAGTTACCCAGAAGAAGGCTGAACCATGGTTCTTTCGCATAGGCAGTTGAGTCCCTGAGTTGCGCTTCAGGTATAAGTTGTCCGCGCTTCACTCTCACGCACTGGGGTGAGATCTACCATTTGATCTTGAAAATCTCCCTTAATGTCCAGGGAAGGGAAACCAGGCAGGTTATGCCTTTAAAGGGCTCGTGCCTTGTCCTCTGAAAGAGCTCTTGCCCAGATATCAGACACTAGTCGCAACAGTCACAGCCCACCACCTGTCTCCGAGTTCCAATGCGTCTTGATCGCCACGCCGATGAACAAGTATGCCTTGCACCATGATGCGCTATAGGCTTCGAGCTGGGACCTCGTGGCGCAACGGAAGTGCGTCTGACTCCAGATCAGAAGGTTCAAATCATGTCGGGGTCATTCAATGTGCTCTTTTTCACACAGACCCATGATTTATTTTCTGTGCAGTCTAATAAGGATGCTGTTATATGGACTCCAATCTCTATGATGACCACCCATGTCTTTGTCAACTTCATGCTAAAAGGTAACAAAGCTTAGGTAGCAACACTCTCACCTGGTAACCATTAGTAACTTGACAATCTGCTGAATGTTTACCCTTAGTTTGCCCATTTTGCTTGCTGAACAAAACATGCTGGAAAGAGGCACCTTAGATGGTTTCACTGGACCTCTCAGAAGATATGGAGGGTACTACAACACCCAAACAGGGACTTGAACCCTGGACCCTCAGATTAAAAGTCTGACGCTGTACCGACTGAGCTATCTGGGCTCGAGAAGAGAGAGAGCGCACTTTACCCTCGAGCTTGTAGGTCAGGCCTGTGGACGCTCTAGTTCAACGGTTCTCACAGACATAAATGGTGCTCAGCCCTTGGCTTGGAAAGGGCCCATCCCATCTGGTTCTCATGGCTTTCTACAAACTATTAACACAGCTCAGCACCACTATTCAAGGATACAAACCAACAGGGTTCAACCACGGCTCTGTCCTTCATACTTCTTTACCCACTGACTGCCTGCAGTCTGAGACATACAAAGAGACAAGGTTCTTGTGAAACCTGTAAAATGGTGACGTTAACCAAGAGAATGTTGAACTTTGGTCCTATCTATTATGTTGGCCAGTTTCTAAGTTGAGATCAACTTAACCCCAGTGCTTTCTGTTTAACGACCTTGTTCGTATTTTTGTTTACAACTAGCACACTTTTGACCAGCATGTCGCTTGGAAATCGTTACCAGCATAACTCTTATTCGTAAGGCTCACTCTGGAGGCTTGTCTTGGTTCAAGGAATGCCTTCGTGTCATGGTATGAGAACAAGTAGAATAGCATCAGCATTTTTAATTAAACTTGGCTTTTCTGCACAAGGAGACCAAAATTTCTAACAAACACGTTAATTCCACACCACAAACTGACGTGTAATCTTGGCTCTGTATGCCTCGCAAAAAGCAGGTTTACGCCACCTTTGCCACTGATTGCCCATCGTCTGACACGTATAATGACACAAAGGCCTCGTACAAATGGTAAATGTGTGAAGTTACCCAGAAGAAGGCTGAACCATGGTTCTTTCGCATAGGCAGTTGAGTCCCTGAGTTGCGCTTCAGGTATAAGTTGTCCGCGCTTCACTCTCACGCACTGGGGTGAGATCTACCATTTGATCTTGAAAATCTCCCTTAATGTCCAGGGAAGGGAAACCAGGCAGGTTATGCCTTTAAAGGGCTCGTGCCTTGTCCTCTGAAAGAGCTCTTGCCCAGATATCAGACACTAGTCGCAACAGTCACAGCCCACCACCTGTCTCCGAGTTCCAATGCGTCTTGATCGCCACGCCGATGAACAAGTATGCCTTGCACCATGATGCGCTATAGGCTTCGAGCTGGGACCTCGTGGCGCAACGGAAGTGCGTCTGACTCCAGATCAGAAGGTTCAAATCATGTCGGGGTCATTCAATGTGCTCTTTTTCACACAGACCCATGATTTATTTTCTGTGCAGTCTAATAAGGATGCTGTTATATGGACTCCAATCTCTATGATGACCACCCATGTCTTTGTCAACTTCATGCTAAAAGGTAACAAAGCTTAGGTAGCAACACTCTCACCTGGTAACCATTAGTAACTTGACAATCTGCTGAATGTTTACCCTTAGTTTGCCCATTTTGCTTGCTGAACAAAACATGCTGGAAAGAGGCACCTTAGATGGTTTCACTGGACCTCTCAGAAGATATGGAGGGTACTACAGCACCCAAACAGGGACTTGAACCCTGGACCCTCAGATTAAAAGTCTGACGCTGTACCGACTGAGCTATCTGGGCTCGAGAAGAGAGAGAGCGCACTTTACCCTCGAGCTTGTAGGTCAGGCCTGTGGACGCTCTAGTTCAACGGTTCTCACAGACATAAATGGTGCTCAGCCCTTGGCTTGGAAAGGGCCCATCCCATCTGGTTCTCATGGCTTTCTACAAACTATTAACACAGCTCAGCACCACTATTCAAGGATACAAACCAACAGGGTTCAACCACGGCTCTGTCCTTCATACTTCTTTACCCACTGACTGCCTGCAGTCTGAGACATACAAAGAGACAAGGTTCTTGTGAAACCTGTAAAATGGTGACGTTAACCAAGAGAATGTTGAACTTTGGTCCTATCTATTATGTTGGCCAGTTTCTAAGTTGAGATCAACTTAACCCCAGTGCTTTCTGTTTAACGACCTTGTTCGTATTTTTGTTTACAACTAGCACACTTTTGACCAGCATGTCGCTTGGAAATCGTTACCAGCATAACTCTTATTCGTAAGGCTCACTCTGGAGGCTTGTCTTGGTTCAAGGAATGCCTTCGTGTCATGGTATGAGAACAAGTAGAATAGCATCAGCATTTTTAATTAAACTTGGCTTTTCTGCACAAGGAGACCAAAATTTCTAACAAACACGTTAATTCCACACCACAAACTGACGTGTAATCTTGGCTCTGTATGCCTCGCAAAAAGCAGGTTTACGCCACCTTTGCCACTGATTGCCCATCGTCTGACACGTATTGCCTCGTACAAATGGTAAATGTGTGAAGTTACCCACAAGAAGGCTGAACCATGGTTCTTTCGCATAGGCAGTTGAGTCCCTGAGTTGCGCTTCAGGTATAAGTTGTCCGCGCTTCACTCTCACGCACTGGGGTGAGATCTACCATTTGATCTTGAAAATCTCCCTTAATGTCCAGGGAAGGGAAACCAGGCAGGTTATCCCTTTAAAGGGCTCGTGCCTTGTCCTCTGAAAGAGCTCTTGCCCAGATGTCAGACACTAGTCGCAACAGTCACAGCCCACCACCTGTCTCCGAGTTCCAATGCGTCTTGATCGCCACGCCGATGAACAAGTATGCCTTGCACCATGATGCGCTATAGGCTTCGAGCTGGGACCTCGTGGCGCAACGGAAGTGCGTCTGACTCCAGATCAGAAGGTTCAAATCATGTCGGGGTCATTCAATGTGCTCTTTTTCACACAGACCCATGATTTTCTGCGCAGTCTAATAAGGATGCTGTTATATGGACTCCAATCTCTATGATGACCACCCATGTCTTTGTCAACTTCATGCTAAAAGGTAACAAAGCTTAGGTAGCAACACTCTCACCTGGTAACCATTAGTAACTTGACAATCTGCTGAATGTTTACCCTTAGTTTGCCCATTTTGCTTGCTGAACAAAACATGCTGGAAAGAGGCACCTTAGATGGTTTCACTGGACCTCTCAGAGGATCTGGAGGGTACTACAACACCCAAACAGGGACTTGAACCCTGGACCCTCAGATTAAAAGTCTGACGCTCTACCGACTGAGCTATCTGGGCTCGAGGAGTGAGAGCGCACTTTACCCTGGAGCTTGTAGGTCAGGCCTGTGGACGCTCTAGTTCAACGGTTCTCACAGACATAAATGGTGCTCAGCCCTTGGCTTGGAAAGGGCCCATCCCATCTGGTTCTCATGGCTTTCTACAAACTATTAACACAGCTCAGCACCACTATTCAAGGATACAATCCAACAGGGTTCAACCACGGCTCTGTCCTTCATACTTCTTTACCCACTGACTGCCTGCAGTCTGAGACATACAAAGAGACAAGGTTCTTGTGAAACCTGTAAAATGGTGACGTTAACCAAGAGAATGTTGAACTTTGGTCCTATCTGTTATGTTGGCCAGTTTCTAAGTTGAGATCAACTTAACCCCAGTGCTTTCTGTTGAACGACCTTGTTCGTATTTTTGTTTACAACTAGCACACTTTTGACCAGCATGTCGCTTGGAAATCGTTACCAGCATAACTCTTATTCGTAAGGCTCACTCTGGAGGCTTGTCTTGGTTCAAGGAATGCCTTCGTGTCATGGTATGAGAACAAGTAGAATAGCATCAGCATTTTTAATTAAACTTGGCTTTTCTGCACAAGGAGACCAAAATTTCTAACAAACACGTTAATTCCACACCACAAACTGACGTGTAATCTTGGCTCTGTATGCCTCGCAAAAAGCAGGTTTACGCCACCTTTTCCACTGATTGCCCATTGTCTGACACGTATAATGACACAAAGGCCTCGTACAAATGGTAAATGTGTGAAGTTACCCACAAGAAGGCTGAACCATGGTTCTATCGCATAGGCAGTTGAGTCCCTGAGTTGCGCTTCAGGTATAAGTTGTCCGCGCTTCACTCTCACGCACTGGGGTGAGATCTACCATTTGATCTTGAAAATCTCCCTTAATGTCCAGGGAAGGGAAACCAGGCAGGTTATCCCTTTAAAGGGCTCGTGCCTTGTCCTCTGAAAGAGCTCTTGCCCAGATGTCAGACACTAGTCGCAACAGTCACAGCCCACCACCTGTCTCCGAGTTCCAATGCGTCTTGATCGCCACGCCAATGAACAAGTATGCCTTGCACCACGATGCGCTATAGGCTTCGAGCTGGGACCTCGTGGCGCAACGGAAGTGCGTCTGACTCCAGATCAGAAGGTTCAAATCATGTCGGGGTCATTCAATGTGCTCTTTTTCACACAGACCCATGATTTTCTGCGCAGTCTAATAAGGATGCTGTTATATGGACTCCAATCTCTATGATGACCACCCATGTCTTTGTCAACTTCATGCTAAAAGGTAACAAAGCTTAGGTAGCAACACTCTCACCTGGTAACCATTAGTAACTTGACAATCTGCTGAATGTTTACCCTTAGTTTGCCCATTTTGCTTGCTGAACAAAACATGCTGGAAAGAGGCACCTTAGATGGTTTCACTGGACCTCGCAGAGGATCTGGAGGGTACTACAACACCCAAACAGGGACTTGAACCCTGGACCCTCAGATTAAAAGTCTGACGCTCTACCGACTGAGCTATCTGGGCTCGAGGAGTGAGAGCGCACTTTACCCTGGAGCTTGTAGGTCAGGCCTGTGGACGCTCTAGTTCAACGGTTCTCACAGACATAAATGGTGCTCAGCCCTTGGCTTGGAAAGGGCCCATCCCATCTGGTTCTCATGGCTTTCTACAAACTATTAACACAGCTCAGCACCACTATTCAAGGATACAATCCAACAGGGTTCAACCACGGCTCTGTCCTTCATACTTCTTTACCCACTGACTGCCTGCAGTCTGAGACATACAAAGAGACAAGGTTCTTGTGAAACCTGTAAAATGGTGACGTTAACCAAGAGAATGTTGAACTTTGGTCCTATCTGTTATGTTGGCCAGTTTCTAAGTTGAGATCAACTTAACCCCAGTGCTTTCTGTTGAACGACCTTGTTCGTATTTTTGTTTACAACTAGCACACTTTTGACCAGCATGTCGCTTGGAAATCGTTACCAGCATAACTCTTATTCGTAAGGCTCACTCTGGAGGCTTGTCTTGGTTCAAGGAATGCCTTCGTGTCATGGTATGAGAACAAGTAGAATAGCATCAGCATTTTTAATTAAACTTGGCTTTTCTGCACAAGGAGACCAAAATTTCTAACAAACACGTTAATTCCACACCACAAACTGACGTGTAATCTTGGCTCTGTATGCCTCGCAAAAAGCAGGTTTACGCCACCTTTTCCACTGATTGCCCATTGTCTGACACGTATAATGACACAAAGGCCTCGTACAAATGGTAAATGTGTGAAGTTACCCACAAGAAGGCTGAACCATGGTTCTATCGCATAGGCAGTTGAGTCCCTGAGTTGCGCTTCAGGTATAAGTTGTCCGCGCTTCACTCTCACGCACTGGGGTGAGATCTACCATTTGATCTTGAAAATCTCCCTTAATGTCCAGGGAAGGGAAACCAGGCAGGTTATCCCTTTAAAGGGCTCGTGCCTTGTCCTCTGAAAGAGCTCTTGCCCAGATGTCAGACACTAGTCGCAACAGTCACAGCCCACCACCTGTCTCCGAGTTCCAATGCGTCTTGATCGCCACGCCAATGAACAAGTATGCCTTGCACCACGATGCGCTATAGGCTTCGAGCTGGGACCTCGTGGCGCAACGGAAGTGCGTCTGACTCCAGATCAGAAGGTTCAAATCATGTCGGGGTCATTCAATGTGCTCTTTTTCACACAGACCCATGATTTTCTGCGCAGTCTAATAAGGATGCTGTTATATGGACTCCAATCTCTATGATGACCACCCATGTCTTTGTCAACTTCATGCTAAAAGGTAACAAAGCTTAGGTAGCAACACTCTCACCTGGTAACCATTAGTAACTTGACAATCTGCTGAATGTTTACCCTTAGTTTGCCCATTTTGCTTGCTGAACAAAACATGCTGGAAAGAGGCACCTTAGATGGTTTCACTGGACCTCGCAGAGGATCTGGAGGGTACTACAACACCCAAACAGGGACTTGAACCCTGGACCCTCGGATTAAAAGTCTGACGCTCTACCGACTGAGCTATCTGGGCTCGAGGAGCGAGAGCGCACTTTACCCTGGAGCTTGTAGGTCAGGCCTGTGGACGCTCTAGTTCAACGGTTCTCACAGACATAAATGGTGCTCAGCCCTTGGCTTGGAAAGGGCCCATCCCATCTGGTTCTCATGGCTTTCTACAAACTATTAACACAGCTCAGCACCACTATTCAAGGATACAAACCAACAGGGTTCAACCACGGCTCTGTCCTTCATACTTCTTTACCCACTGACTGCCTGCAGTCTGAGACATACAAAGAGACAAGGTTCTTGTGAAACCTGTAAAATGGTGACGTTAACCAAGAGAATGTTGAACTTTGGTCCTATCTATTATGTTGGCCAGTTTCTAAGTTGAGATCAACTTAACCCCAGTGCTTTCTGTTTAACGACCTTGTTCGTATTTTTGTTTACAACTAGCACACTTTTGACCAGCATGTCGCTTGGAAATCGTTACCAGCATAACTCTTATTCGTAAGGCTCACTCTGGAGGCTTGTCTTGGTTCAAGGAATGCCTTCGTGTCATGGTATGAGAACAAGTAGAATAGCATCAGCATTTTTAATTAAACTTGGCTTTTCTGCACAAGGAGACCAAAATTTCTAACAAACACGTTAATTCCACACCACAAACTGACGTGTAATCTTGGCTCTGTATGCCTCGCAAAAAGCAGGTTTACGCCACCTTTGCCACTGATTGCCCATCGTCTGACACGTATTGCCTCGTACAAATGGTAAATGTGTGAAGTTACCCACAAGAAGGCTGAACCATGGTTCTTTCGCATAGGCAGTTGAGTCCCTGAGTTGCGCTTCAGGTATAAGTTGTCCGCGCTTCACTCTCACGCACTGGGGTGAGATCTACCATTTGATCTTGAAAATCTCCCTTAATGTCCAGGGAAGGGAAACCAGGCAGGTTATCCCTTTAAAGGGCTCGTGCCTTGTCCTCTGAAAGAGCTCTTGCCCAGATGTCAGACACTAGTCGCAACAGTCACAGCCCACCACCTGTCTCCGAGTTCCAATGCGTCTTGATCGCCACGCCGATGAACAAGTATGCCTTGCACCATGATGCGCTATAGGCTTCGAGCTGGGACCTCGTGGCGCAACGGAAGTGCGTCTGACTCCAGATCAGAAGGTTCAAATCATGTCGGGGTCATTCAATGTGCTCTTTTTCACACAGACCCATGATTTTCTGCGCAGTCTAATAAGGATGCTGTTATATGGACTCCAATCTCTATGATGACCACCCATGTCTTTGTCAACTTCATGCTAAAAGGTAACAAAGCTTAGGTAGCAACACTCTCACCTGGTAACCATTAGTAACTTGACAATCTGCTGAATGTTTACCCTTAGTTTGCCCATTTTGCTTGCTGAACAAAACATGCTGGAAAGAGGCACCTTAGATGGTTTCACTGGACCTCTCAGAGGATCTGGAGGGTACTACAACACCCAAACAGGGACTTGAACCCTGGACCCTCAGATTAAAAGTCTGACGCTCTACCGACTGAGCTATCTGGGCTCGAGGAGTGAGAGCGCACTTTACCCTGGAGCTTGTAGGTCAGGCCTGTGGACGCTCTAGTTCAACGGTTCTCACAGACATAAATGGTGCTCAGCCCTTGGCTTGGAAAGGGCCCATCCCATCTGGTTCTCATGGCTTTCTACAAACTATTAACACAGCTCAGCACCACTATTCAAGGATACAAACCAACAGGGTTCAACCACGGCTCTGTCCTTCATACTTCTTTACCCACTGACTGCCTGCAGTCTGAGACATACAAAGAGACAAGGTTCTTGTGAAACCTGTAAAATGGTGACGTTAACCAAGAGAATGTTGAACTTTGGTCCTATCTGTTATGTTGGCCAGTTTCTAAGTTGAGATCAACTTAACCCCAGTGCTTTCTGTTGAACGACCTTGTTCGTATTTTTGTTTACAACTAGCACACTTTTGACCAGCATGTCGCTTGGAAATCGTTACCAGCATAACTCTTATTCGTAAGGCTCACTCTGGAGGCTTGTCTTGGTTCAAGGAATGCCTTCGTGTCATGGTATGAGAACAAGTAGAATAGCATCAGCATTTTTAATTAAACTTGGCTTTTCTGCACAAGGAGACCAAAATTTCTAACAAACACGTTAATTCCACACCACAAACTGACGTGTAATCTTGGCTCTGTATGCCTCGCAAAAAGCAGGTTTACGCCACCTTTGCCACTGATTGCCCATTGTCTGACACGTATAATGACACAAAGGCCTCGTACAAATGGTAAATGTGTGAAGTTACCCACAAGAAGGCTGAACCATGGTTCTATCGCATAGGCAGTTGAGTCCCTGAGTTGCGCTTCAGGTATAAGTTGTCCGCGCTTCACTCTCACGCACTGGGGTGAGATCTACCATTTGATCTTGAAAATCTCCCTTAATGTCCAGGGAAGGGAAACCAGGCAGGTTATCCCTTTAAAGGGCTCGTGCCTTGTCCTCTGAAAGAGCTCTTGCCCAGATGTCAGACACTAGTCGCAACAGTCACAGCCCACCACCTGTCTCCGAGTTCCAATGCGTCTTGATCGCCACGCCGATGAACAAGTATGCCTTGCACCACGATGCGCTATAGGCTTCGAGCTGGGACCTCGTGGCGCAACGGAAGTGCGTCTGACTCCAGATCAGAAGGTTCAAATCATGTCGGGGTCATTCAATGTGCTCTTTTTCACACAGACCCATGATTTTCTGCGCAGTCTAATAAGGATGCTGTTATATGGACTCCAATCTCTATGATGACCACCCATGTCTTTGTCAACTTCATGCTAAAAGGTAACAAAGCTTAGGTAGCAACACTCTCACCTGGTAACCATTAGTAACTTGACAATCTGCTGAATGTTTACCCTTAGTTTGCCCATTTTGCTTGCTGAACAAAACATGCTGGAAAGAGGCACCTTAGATGGTTTCACTGGACCTCACAGAGGATCTGGAGGGTACTACAACACCCAAACAGGGACTTGAACCCTGGACCCTCGGATTAAAAGTCTGACGCTCTACCGACTGAGCTATCTGGGCTCGAGGAGCGAGAGCGCACTTTACCCTGGAGCTTGTAGGTCAGGCCTGTGGACGCTCTAGTTCAACGGTTCTCACAGACATAAATGGTGCTCAGCCCTTGGCTTGGAAAGGGCCCATCCCATCTGGTTCTCATGGCTTTCTACAAACTATTAACACAGCTCAGCACCACTATTCAAGGATACAAACCAACAGGGTTCAACCACGGCTCTGTCCTTCATACTTCTTTACCCACTGACTGCCTGCAGTCTGAGACATACAAAGAGACAAGGTTCTTGTGAAACCTGTAAAATGGTGACGTTAACCAAGAGAATGTTGAACTTTGGTCCTATCTATTATGTTGGCCAGTTTCTAAGTTGAGATCAACTTAACCCCAGTGCTTTCTGTTTAACGACCTTGTTCGTATTTTTGTTTACAACTAGCACACTTTTGACCAGCATGTCGCTTGGAAATCGTTACCAGCATAACTCTTATTCGTAAGGCTCACTCTGGAGGCTTGTCTTGGTTCAAGGAATGCCTTCGTGTCATGGTATGAGAACAAGTAGAATAGCATCAGCATTTTTAATTAAACTTGGCTTTTCTGCACAAGGAGACCAAAATTTCTAACAAACACGTTAATTCCACACCACAAACTGACGTGTAATCTTGGCTCTGTATGCCTCGCAAAAAGCAGGTTTACGCCACCTTTGCCACTGATTGCCCATCGTCTGACACGTATAATGACACAAAGGCCTCGTACAAATGGTAAATGTGTGAAGTTACCCAGAAGAAGGCTGAACCATGGTTCTATCGCATAGGCAGTTGAGTCCCTGAGTTGCGCTTCAGGTATAAGTTGTCCGCGCTTCACTCTCACGCACTGGGGTGAGATCTACCATTTGATCTTGAAAATCTCCCTTAATGTTCAGGGAAGGGAAACCTGGCAGGTTATCCCTTTAAAGGGCTTGTGCCCTGTCCTCTGAAAGAGCTCTTGCCCAGATGTCAGACACTAGTCGCAACAGTCACAGCCCACCACCTGTCTCCGAGTTCCAATGCGTCTTGATCGCCACGCCGATGAACAAGTATGCCTTGCACCACGATGCGCTATAGGCTTCGAGCTGGGACCTCGTGGCGCAACGGAAGTGCGTCTGACTCCAGATCAGAAGGTTCAAATCATGTCGGGGTCATTCAATGTGCTCTTTTTCACACAGACCCATGATTTTCTGCGCAGTCTAATAAGGATGCTGTTATATGGACTCCAATCTCTATGATGACCACCCATGTCTTTGTCAACTTCATGCTAAAAGGTAACAAAGCTTAGGTAGCAACACTCTCACCTGGTAACCATTAGTAACTTGACAATCTGCTGAATGTTTACCCTTAGTTTGCCCATTTTGCTTGCTGAACAAAACATGCTGGAAAGAGGCACCTTAGATGGTTTCACTGGACCTCTCAGAGGATCTGGAGGGTACTACAACACCCAAACAGGGACTTGAACCCTGGACCCTCAGATTAAAAGTCTGATGCTCTACCGACTGAGCTATCTGGGCTCGAGAAGCGAGAGCGCACTTTACCCTGGAGCTTGTAGGTCAGGCCTGTGGACGCTCTAGTTCAACGGTTCTCACAGACATAAATGGTGCTCAGCCCTTGGCTTGGAAAGGGCCCATCCCATCTGGTTCTCATGGCTTTCTACAAACTATTAACACAGCTCAGCACCACTATTCAAGGATACAAACCAACAGGGTTCAACCACAGCTCTGTCCTTCATACTTCTTTACCCACTGACTGCCTGCAGTCTGAGACATACAAAGAGACAAGGTTCTTGTGAAACCTGTAAAATGGTGACGTTAACCAAGAGAATGTTGAACTTTGGTCCTATCTGTTATGTTGGCCAGTTTCTAAGTTGAGATCAACTTAACCCCAGTGCTTTCTGTTTAACGACCTTTTTCGTATTTTTGTTTACAACTAGCACACTTTTGACCAGCATGTCGCTTGGAAATCGTTACCAGCATAACTCTTATTCGTAAGGCGCACTCTGAAGGCTTGTCTTGGTTCAAGGAATGCCTTCGTGTCATGGTATGAGAACAAGTAGAATAGCATCAGCATTTTTAATTAAACTTGGCTTTTCTGCACAAGGAGACCAAAATTTCTAACAAACACGTTAATTCCACACCACAAACTGACGTGTAATCTTGGCTCTGTATGCCTCGCAAAAAGCAGGTTTACGCCACCTTTGCCACTGATTGCCCATCGTCTGACACGTATAATGACACAAAGGCCTCGTACAAATGGTAAATGTGTGAAGTTACCCAGAAGAAGGCTGAACCATGGTTCTATCGCATAGACACTTGAGTCCCTGAGTTGCGCTTCAGGTATAAGTTGTCCACGCTTCACTCTCACGCACTGGGGTGAGATCTACCATTTGATCTTGAAAATCTCCCTTAATGTCCAGGGAAGGGAAACCAGCCAGGTTATCCCTTTAAAGGGCTTGTGCCCTGTCCTCTGAAAGAGCTCTTGCCCAGATGTCAGACACTAGTCGCAACAGTCACAGCCCACCACCTGTCTCCGAGTTCCAATGCGTCTTGATCGCCACGCCGATGAACAAGTATGCCTTGCACCACGATGCGCTATAGGCTTCGAGCTGGGACCTCGTGGCGCAACGGAAGTGCGTCTGACTCCAGATCAGAAGGTTCAAATCATGTCGGGGTCATTCAATGTGCTCTTTTTCACACAGACCCATGATTTATTTTTTGTGCAGTCTAATAAGGATGCTGTTATATGGACTCCAATCTCTATGATGACCACCCATGTCTTTGTCAACTTCATGCTAAAAGGTAACAAAGCTGATGTAGCAACACTCTCACCTAGTAACCATTAGTAACTTGACAACCTGCTGAATGTTTACCCTTAGTTTGCCCATTTTGCTTGCTGAACAAAACATGCTGGAAAGAGGCACCTTAGATGGTTTCACTGGACCTCTCAGAGGATCTGGAGGGTACTACAACACCCAAACAGGGACTTGAACCCTGGACCCTCAGATTAAAAGTCTGACGCTCTACCGACTGAGCTATCTGGGCTCGAGGAGTGAGAGCGCACTTTACCCTCGAGCTTGTAGGTCAGGCCTGTGGATGCTCTAGTTCAACGGTTCTCACAGACATAAATGGTGCTCAGCCCTTGGCTTGGAAAGGGCCCATCCCATCTGGTTCTCATGGCTTTCTACAAACTATTAACACAGCTCAGCACCACTATTCAAGGATACAAACCAACAGGGTTCAACCACGGCTCTGTCCTTCATACTTCTTTACCCACTGACTGCCTGCAGTCTGAGACATACAAAGAGACAAGGTTCTTGTGAAACCTGTAAAATGGTGACGTTAACCAAGAGAATGTTGAACTTTGGTCCTATCTATTATGTTGGCCAGTTTCTAAGTTGAGATCAACTTAACCCCAGTGCTTTCTGTTTAACGACCTTGTTCGTATTTTTGTTTACAACTAGCACACTTTTGACCAGCATGTCGCTTGGAAATCGTTACCAGCATAACTCTTATTCGTAAGGCTCACTCTGGAGGCTTGTCTTGGTTCAAGGAATGCCTTCGTGTCATGGTATGAGAACAAGTAGAATAGCATCAGCATTTTTAATTAAACTTGGCTTTTCTGCACAAGGAGACCAAAATTTCTAACAAACACGTTAATTCCACACCACAAACTGACGTGTAATCTTGGCTCTGTATGCCTCGCAAAAAGCAGGTTTACGCCACCTTTGCCACTGATTGCCCATCGTCTGACACGTATTGCCTCGTACAAATGGTAAATGTGTGAAGTTACCCACAAGAAGGCTGAACCATGGTTCTTTCGCATAGGCAGTTGAGTCCCTGAGTTGCGCTTCAGGTATAAGTTGTCCGCGCTTCACTCTCACGCACTGGGGTGAGATCTACCATTTGATCTTGAAAATCTCCCTTAATGTCCAGGGAAGGGAAACCAGGCAGGTTATCCCTTTAAAGGGCTCGTGCCTTGTCCTCTGAAAGAGCTCTTGCCCAGATGTCAGACACTAGTCGCAACAGTCACAGCCCACCACCTGTCTCCGAGTTCCAATGCGTCTTGATCGCCACGCCGATGAACAAGTATGCCTTGCACCATGATGCGCTATAGGCTTCGAGCTGGGACCTCGTGGCGCAACGGAAGTGCGTCTGACTCCAGATCAGAAGGTTCAAATCATGTCGGGGTCATTCAATGTGCTCTTTTTCACACAGACCCATGATTTTCTGCGCAGTCTAATAAGGATGCTGTTATATGGACTCCAATCTCTATGATGACCACCCATGTCTTTGTCAACTTCATGCTAAAAGGTAACAAAGCTTAGGTAGCAACACTCTCACCTGGTAACCATTAGTAACTTGACAATCTGCTGAATGTTTACCCTTAGTTTGCCCATTTTGCTTGCTGAACAAAACATGCTGGAAAGAGGCACCTTAGATGGTTTCACTGGACCTCTCAGAGGATCTGGAGGGTACTACAACACCCAAACAGGGACTTGAACCCTGGACCCTCAGATTAAAAGTCTGACGCTCTACCGACTGAGCTATCTGGGCTCGAGGAGTGAGAGCGCACTTTACCCTGGAGCTTGTAGGTCAGGCCTGTGGACGCTCTAGTTCAACGGTTCTCACAGACATAAATGGTGCTCAGCCCTTGGCTTGGAAAGGGCCCATCCCATCTGGTTCTCATGGCTTTCTACAAACTATTAACACAGCTCAGCACCACTATTCAAGGATACAATCCAACAGGGTTCAACCACGGCTCTGTCCTTCATACTTCTTTACCCACTGACTGCCTGCAGTCTGAGACATACAAAGAGACAAGGTTCTTGTGAAACCTGTAAAATGGTGACGTTAACCAAGAGAATGTTGAACTTTGGTCCTATCTGTTATGTTGGCCAGTTTCTAAGTTGAGATCAACTTAACCCCAGTGCTTTCTGTTGAACGACCTTGTTCGTATTTTTGTTTACAACTAGCACACTTTTGACCAGCATGTCGCTTGGAAATCGTTACCAGCATAACTCTTATTCGTAAGGCTCACTCTGGAGGCTTGTCTTGGTTCAAGGAATGCCTTCGTGTCATGGTATGAGAACAAGTAGAATAGCATCAGCATTTTTAATTAAACTTGGCTTTTCTGCACAAGGAGACCAAAATTTCTAACAAACACGTTAATTCCACACCACAAACTGACGTGTAATCTTGGCTCTGTATGCCTCGCAAAAAGCAGGTTTACGCCACCTTTTCCACTGATTGCCCATTGTCTGACACGTATAATGACACAAAGGCCTCGTACAAATGGTAAATGTGTGAAGTTACCCACAAGAAGGCTGAACCATGGTTCTATCGCATAGGCAGTTGAGTCCCTGAGTTGCGCTTCAGGTATAAGTTGTCCGCGCTTCACTCTCACGCACTGGGGTGAGATCTACCATTTGATCTTGAAAATCTCCCTTAATGTCCAGGGAAGGGAAACCAGGCAGGTTATCCCTTTAAAGGGCTCGTGCCTTGTCCTCTGAAAGAGCTCTTGCCCAGATGTCAGACACTAGTCGCAACAGTCACAGCCCACCACCTGTCTCCGAGTTCCAATGCGTCTTGATCGCCACGCCGATGAACAAGTATGCCTTGCACCACGATGCGCTATAGGCTTCGAGCTGGGACCTCGTGGCGCAACGGAAGTGCGTCTGACTCCAGATCAGAAGGTTCAAATCATGTCGGGGTCATTCAATGTGCTCTTTTTCACACAGACCCATGATTTTCTGCGCAGTCTAATAAGGATGCTGTTATATGGACTCCAATCTCTATGATGACCACCCATGTCTTTGTCAACTTCATGCTAAAAGGTAACAAAGCTTAGGTAGCAACACTCTCACCTGGTAACCATTAGTAACTTGACAATCTGCTGAATGTTTACCCTTAGTTTGCCCATTTTGCTTGCTGAACAAAACATGCTGGAAAGAGGCACCTTAGATGGTTTCACTGGACCTCGCAGAGGATCTGGAGGGTACTACAACACCCAAACAGGGACTTGAACCCTGGACCCTCGGATTAAAAGTCTGACGCTCTACCGACTGAGCTATCTGGGCTCGAGGAGCGAGAGCGCACTTTACCCTGGAGCTTGTAGGTCAGGCCTGTGGACGCTCTAGTTCAACGGTTCTCACAGACATAAATGGTGCTCAGCCCTTGGCTTGGAAAGGGCCCATCCCATCTGGTTCTCATGGCTTTCTACAAACTATTAACACAGCTCAGCACCACTATTCAAGGATACAAACCAACAGGGTTCAACCACGGGTCTGTCCTTCATACTTCTTTACCCACTGACTGCCTGCAGTCTGAGACATACAAAGAGACAAGGTTCTTGTGAAACCTGTAAAATGGTGACGTTAACCAAGAGAATGTTGAACTTTGGTCCTATCTATTATGTTGGCCAGTTTCTAAGTTGAGATCAACTTAACCCCAGTGCTTTCTGTTTAACGACCTTGTTCGTATTTTTGTTTACAACTAGCACACTTTTGACCAGCATGTCGCTTGGAAATCGTTACCAGCATAACTCTTATTCGTAAGGCTCACTCTGGAGGCTTGTCTTGGTTCAAGGAATGCCTTCGTGTCATGGTATGAGAACAAGTAGAATAGCATCAGCATTTTTAATTAAACTTGGCTTTTCTGCACAAGGAGACCAAAATTTCTAACAAACACGTTAATTCCACACCACAAACTGACGTGTAATCTTGGCTCTGTATGCCTCGCAAAAAGCAGGTTTACGCCACCTTTGCCACTGATTGCCCATCGTCTGACACGTATTGCCTCGTACAAATGGTAAATGTGTGAAGTTACCCACAAGAAGGCTGAACCATGGTTCTTTCGCATAGGCAGTTGAGTCCCTGAGTTGCGCTTCAGGTATAAGTTGTCCGCGCTTCACTCTCACGCACTGGGGTGAGATCTACCATTTGATCTTGAAAATCTCCCTTAATGTCCAGGGAAGGGAAACCAGGCAGGTTATCCCTTTAAAGGGCTCGTGCCTTGTCCTCTGAAAGAGCTCTTGCCCAGATGTCAGACACTAGTCGCAACAGTCACAGCCCACCACCTGTCTCCGAGTTCCAATGCGTCTTGATCGCCACGCCGATGAACAAGTATGCCTTGCACCATGATGCGCTATAGGCTTCGAGCTGGGACCTCGTGGCGCAACGGAAGTGCGTCTGACTCCAGATCAGAAGGTTCAAATCATGTCGGGGTCATTCAATGTGCTCTTTTTCACACAGACCCATGATTTTCTGCGCAGTCTAATAAGGATGCTGTTATATGGACTCCAATCTCTATGATGACCACCCATGTCTTTGTCAACTTCATGCTAAAAGGTAACAAAGCTTAGGTAGCAACACTCTCACCTGGTAACCATTAGTAACTTGACAATCTGCTGAATGTTTACCCTTAGTTTGCCCATTTTGCTTGCTGAACAAAACATGCTGGAAAGAGGCACCTTAGATGGTTTCACTGGACCTCTCAGAGGATCTGGAGGGTACTACAACACCCAAACAGGGACTTGAACCCTGGACCCTCAGATTAAAAGTCTGACGCTCTACCGACTGAGCTATCTGGGCTCGAGGAGTGAGAGCGCACTTTACCCTGGAGCTTGTAGGTCAGGCCTGTGGACGCTCTAGTTCAACGGTTCTCACAGACATAAATGGTGCTCAGCCCTTGGCTTGGAAAGGGCCCATCCCATCTGGTTCTCATGGCTTTCTACAAACTATTAACACAGCTCAGCAAGACTATTCAAGGATACAATCCAACAGGGTTCAACCACGGCTCTGTCCTTCATACTTCTTTACCCACTGACTGCCTGCAGTCTGAGACATACAAAGAGACAAGGTTCTTGTGAAACCTGTAAAATGGTGACGTTAACCAAGAGAATGTTGAACTTTGGTCCTATCTGTTATGTTGGCCAGTTTCTAAGTTGAGATCAACTTAACCCCAGTGCTTTCTGTTGAACGACCTTGTTCGTATTTTTGTTTACAACTAGCACACTTTTGACCAGCATGTCGCTTGGAAATCGTTACCAGCATAACTCTTATTCGTAAGGCGCACTCTGAAGGCTTGTCTTGGTTCAAGGAATGCCTTCGTGTCATGGTATGAGAACAAGTAGAATAGCATCAGCATTTTTAATTAAACTTGGCTTTTCTGCACAAGGAGACCAAAATTTCTAACAAACACGTTAATTCCACACCACAAACTGACGTGTAATCTTGGCTCTGTATGCCTCGCAAAAAGCAGGTTTACGCCACCTTTGCCACTGATTGCCCATCGTCTGACACGTATAATGACACAAAGGCCTCGTACAAATGGTAAATGTGTGAAGTTACCCAGAAGAAGGCTGAACCATGGTTCTATCGCATAGACACTTGAGTCCCTGAGTTGCGCTTCAGGTATAAGTTGTCCACGCTTCACTCTCACGCACTGGGGTGAGATCTACCATTTGATCTTGAAAATCTCCCTTAATGTCCAGGGAAGGGAAACCAGGCAGGTTATCCCTTTAAAGGGCTCGTGCCCTGTCCTCTGAAAGAGCTCTTGCCCAGATGTCAGACACTAGTCGCAACAGTCACAGCCCACCACCTGTCTCCGAGTTCCAATGCGTCTTGATCGCCACGCCGATGAACAAGTATGCCTTGCACCACAATGCGCTATAGGCTTCGAGCTGGGACCTCGTGGCGCAACGGAAGTGCGTCTGACTCCAGATCAGAAGGTTCAAATCATGTCGGGGTCATTCAATGTGCTCTTTTTCACACAGGCCCATGATTTATTTTCTGTGCAGTCTAATAAGGATGCTGTTATATGGACTCCAATCTCTATGATGACCACCCATGTCTTTGTCAACTTCATGCTAAAAGGTAACAAAGCTTAGGTACCAACACTCTCACCTAGTAACCATTAGTAACTTGACAACCTGCTGAATGTTTACCCTTAGTTTGCCCATTTTGCTTGCTGAACAAAACATGCTGGAAAGAGGCACCTTAGATGGTTTCACTGGACCTCTCAGAGGATCTGGAGGGTACTACAACACCCAAACAGGGACTTGAACCCTGGACCCTCAGATTAAAAGTCTGACGCTCTACCGACTGAGCTATCTGGGCTCGAGGAGTGAGAGCGCACTTTACCCTCGAGCTTGTAGGTCAGGACGCCTGTGGACGCTCTAGTTCAACGGTTCTCACAGACATAAATGGTGCTCAGCCCTTGGCTTGGAAAGGGCCCATCCCATCTGGTTCTCATGGCTTTCTACAAACTATTAACACAGCTCAGCACCACTATTCAAGGATACAAACCAACAGGGTTCAACCACGGGTCTGTCCTTCATACTTCTTTACCCACTGACTGCCTGCAGTCTGAGACATACAAAGAGACAAGGTTCTTGTGAAACCTGTAAAATGGTGACGTTAACCAAGAGAATGTTGAACTTTGGTCCTATCTATTATGTTGGCCAGTTTCTAAGTTGAGATCAACTTAACCCCAGTGCTTTCTGTTTAACGACCTTGTTCGTATTTTTGTTTACAACTAGCACACTTTTGACCAGCATGTCGCTTGGAAATCGTTACCAGCATAACTCTTATTCGTAAGGCTCACTCTGGAGGCTTGTCTTGGTTCAAGGAATGCCTTCGTGTCATGGTATGAGAACAAGTAGAATAGCATCAGCATTTTTAATTAAACTTGGCTTTTCTGCACAAGGAGACCAAAATTTCTAACAAACACGTTAATTCCACACCACAAACTGACGTGTAATCTTGGCTCTGTATGCCTCGCAAAAAGCAGGTTTACGCCACCTTTGCCACTGATTGCCCTGACCTACTGAGCTTGTAGGTCAGGCCTGTGGATGCTCTAGTTCAACGGTTCTCACAGACATAAATGGTGCTCAGCCCTTGGCTTGGAAAGGGCCCATCCCATCTGGTTCTCATGGCTTTCTACAAACTATTAACACAGCTCAGCACCACTATTCAAGGATACAAACCAACAGGGTTCAACCACGGCTCTGTCCTTCATACTTCTTTACCCACTGACTGCCTGCAGTCTGAGACATACAAAGAGACAAGGTTCTTGTGAAACCTGTAAAATGGTGACGTTAACCAAGAGAATGTTGAACTTTGGTCCTATCTATTATGTTGGCCAGTTTCTAAGTTGAGATCAACTTAACCCCAGTGCTTTCTGTTTAACGACCTTGTTCGTATTTTTGTTTACAACTAGCACACTTTTGACCAGCATGTCGCTTGGAAATCGTTACCAGCATAACTCTTATTCGTAAGGCTCACTCTGGAGGCTTGTCTTGGTTCAAGGAATGCCTTCGTGTCATGGTATGAGAACAAGTAGAATAGCATCAGCATTTTTAATTAAACTTGGCTTTTCTGCACAAGGAGACCAAAATTTCTAACAAACACGTTAATTCCACACCACAAACTGACGTGTAATCTTGGCTCTGTATGCCTCGCAAAAAGCAGGTTTACGCCACCTTTGCCACTGATTGCCCATCGTCTGACACGTATAATGACACAAAGGCCTCGTACAAATGGTAAATGTGTGAAGTTACCCACAAGAAGGCTGAACCATGGTTCTTTCGCATAGGCAGTTGAGTCCCTGAGTTGCGCTTCAGGTATAAGTTGTCCGCGCTTCACTCTCACGCACTGGGGTGAGATCTACCATTTGATCTTGAAAATCTCCCTTAATGTCCAGGGAAGGGAAACCAGGCAGGTTATGCCTTTAAAGGGCTCGTGCCTTGTCCTCTGAAAGAGCTCTTGCCCAGATGTCAGACACTAGTCGCAACAGTCACAGCCCACCACCTGTCTCCGAGTTCCAATGCGTCTTGATCGCCACGCCGATGAACAAGTATGCCTTGCACCACGATGCGCTATAGGCTTCGAGCTGGGACCTCGTGGCGCAACGGTACTGCGTCTGGCTCCAGATCAGAAGGTTGCGTGTTCAAATCACGTTGGGGTCATTCAATGTGCTCTTTTTCACACAGACCCATGATTTTCTGCGCAGTCTAATAAGGATGCTGTTATATGGACTCCAATCTCTATGATGACCACCCATGTCTTTGTCAACTTCATGCTAAAAGGTAACAAAGCTTAGGTAGCAACACTCTCACCTAGTAACCATTAGTAACTTGACAACCTGCTGAATGTTTACCCTTAGTTTGCCCATTTTGCTTGCTGAACAAAACATGCTGGAAAGAGGCACCTTAGATGGTTTCACTGGACCTCTCAGAGGATCTGGAGGGTACTACAACACCCAAACAGGCACTTGAACCCTGGACCCTCAGATTAAAAGTCTGACGCTCTACCGACTGAGCTATCTGGGCTCGAGGAGCGAGAGCGCACTTTACCCTCGAGCTTGTAGGTCAGGCCTGTGGACGCGCTAGTTCAACGGTTCTCACAGACATAAATGGTGCTCAGCCCTTGGCTTGGAAAGGGCCCATCCCATCTGGTTCTCATGGCTTTCTACAAACTATTAACACAGCTCAGCACCACTATTCAAGGATACAAACCAACAGGGTTCAACCACGGCTCTGTCCTTCATACTTCTTTACCCACTGACTGCCTGCAGTCTGAGACATACAAAGAGACAAGGTTCTTGTGAAACCTGTAAAATGGTGACGTTAACCAAGAGAATGTTGAACTTTGGTCCTATCTGTTATGTTGGCCAGTTTCTAAGTTGAGATCAACTTAACCCCAGTGCTTTCTGTTTAACGACCTTGTTCGTATTTTTGTTTACAACTAGCACACTTTTGACCAGCATGTCGCTTGGAAATCGTTACCAGCATAACTCTTATTCGTAAGGCGCACTCTGAAGGCTTGTCTTGGTTCAAGGAATGCCTTCGTGTCATGGTATGAGAACAAGTAGAATAGCATCAGCATTTTTAATTAAACTTGGCTTTTCTGCACAAGGAGACCAAAATTTCTAACAAACACGTTAATTCCACACCACAAACTGACGTGTAATCTTGGCTCTGTATGCCTCGCAAAAAGCAGGTTTACGCCACCTTTGCCACTGATTGCCCATTGTCTGACACGTATAATGACACAAAGGCCTCGTACAAATGGTAAATGTGTGAAGTTACCCACAAGAAGGCTGAACCATGGTTCTATCGCATAGGCAGTTGAGTCCCTGAGTTGCGCTTCAGGTATAAGTTGTCCGCGCTTCACTCTCACGCACTGGGGTGAGATCTACCATTTGATCTTGAAAATCTCCCTTAATGTCCAGGGAAGGGAAACCAGGCAGGTTATCCCTTTAAAGGGCTCGTGCCTTGTCCTCTGAAAGAGCTCTTGCCCAGATGTCAGACACTAGTCGCAACAGTCACAGCCCACCACCTGTCTCCGAGTTCCAATGCGTCTTGATCGCCACGCCGATGAACAAGTATGCCTTGCACCACGATGCGCTATAGGCTTCGAGCTGGGACCTCGTGGCGCAACGGAAGTGCGTCTGACTCCAGATCAGAAGGTTCAAATCATGTCGGGGTCATTCAATGTGCTCTTTTTCACACAGACCCATGATTTTCTGCGCAGTCTAATAAGGATGCTGTTATATGGACTCCAATCTCTATGATGACCACCCATGTCTTTGTCAACTTCATGCTAAAAGGTAACAAAGCTTAGGTAGCAACACTCTCACCTGGTAACCATTAGTAACTTGACAATCTGCTGAATGTTTACCCTTAGTTTGCCCATTTTGCTTGCTGAACAAAACATGCTGGAAAGAGGCACCTTAGATGGTTTCACTGGACCTCGCAGAGGATCTGGAGGGTACTACAACACCCAAACAGGGACTTGAACCCTGGACCCTCGGATTAAAAGTCTGACGCTCTACCGCCTGAGCTATCTGGGCTCAAGGAGCGAGAGCGCACTTTACCCTGGAGCTTGTAGGTCAGGACGCCTGTGGACGCTCTAGTTCAACGGTTCTCACAGACATAAATGGTGCTCAGCCCTTGGCTTGGAAAGGGCCCATCCCATCTGGTTCTCATGGCTTTCTACAAACTATTAACACAGCTCAGCACCACTATTCAAGGATACAAACCAACAGGGTTCAACCACAGCTCTGTCCTTCATACTTCTTTACCCACTGACTGCCTGCAGTCTGAGACATACAAAGAGACAAGGTTCTTGTGAAACCTGTAAAATGGTGACGTTAACCAAGAGAATGTTGAACTTTGGTCCTATCTGTTATGTTGGCCAGTTTCTAAGTTGAGATCAACTTAATCCCAGTGCTTTCTGTTTAACGACCTTGTTCGTATTTTTGTTTACAACTAGCACACTTTTGACCAGCATGTCGCTTGGAAATCGTTACCAGCATAACTCTTATTCGTAAGGCGCACTCTGAAGGCTTGTCTTGGTTCAAGGAATGCCTTCGTGTCATGGTATGAGAACAAGTAGAATAGCATCAGCATTTTTAATTAAACTTGGCTTTTCTGCACAAGGAGACCAAAATTTCTAACAAACACGTTAATTCCACACCACAAACTGACGTGTAATCTTGGCTCTGTATGCCTCGCAAAAAGCAGGTTTACGCCACCTTTGCCACTGATTGCCCATCGTCTGACACGTATAATGACACAAAGGCCTCGTACAAATGGTAAATGTGTGAAGTTACCCAGAAGAAGGCTGAACCATGGTTCTATCGCATAGACACTTGAGTCCCTGAGTTGCGCTTCAGGTATAAGTTGTCCACGCTTCACTCTCACGCACTGGGGTGAGATCTACCATTTGATCTTGAAAATCTCCCTTAATGTCCAGGGAAGGGAAACCAGGCAGGTTATCCCTTTAAAGGGCTCGTGCCCTGTCCTCTGAAAGAGCTCTTGCCCAGATGTCAGACACTAGTCGCAACAGTCACAGCCCACCACCTGTCTCCGAGTTCCAATGCGTCTTGATCGCCACGCCGATGAACAAGTATGCCTTGCACCACAATGCGCTATAGGCTTCGAGCTGGGACCTCGTGGCGCAACGGAAGTGCGTCTGACTCCAGATCAGAAGGTTCAAATCATGTCGGGGTCATTCAATGTGCTCTTTTTCACACAGGCCCATGATTTATTTTCTGTGCAGTCTAATAAGGATGCTGTTATATGGACTCCAATCTCTATGATGACCACCCATGTCTTTGTCAACTTCATGCTAAAAGGTAACAAAGCTTAGGTACCAACACTCTCACCTAGTAACCATTAGTAACTTGACAACCTGCTGAATGTTTACCCTTAGTTTGCCCATTTTGCTTGCTGAACAAAACATGCTGGAAAGAGGCACCTTAGATGGTTTCACTGGACCTCTCAGAGGATCTGGAGGGTACTACAACACCCAAACAGGGACTTGAACCCTGGACCCTCAGATTAAAAGTCTGACGCTCTACCGACTGAGCTATCTGGGCTCGAGGAGTGAGAGCGCACTTTACCCTCGAGCTTGTAGGTCAGGACGCCTGTGGACGCTCTAGTTCAACGGTTCTCACAGACATAAATGGTGCTCAGCCCTTGGCTTGGAAAGGGCCCATCCCATCTGGTTCTCATGGCTTTCTACAAACTATTAACACAGCTCAGCACCACTATTCAAGGATACAAACCAACAGGGTTCAACCACGGGTCTGTCCTTCATACTTCTTTACCCACTGACTGCCTGCAGTCTGAGACATACAAAGAGACAAGGTTCTTGTGAAACCTGTAAAATGGTGACGTTAACCAAGAGAATGTTGAACTTTGGTCCTATCTATTATGTTGGCCAGTTTCTAAGTTGAGATCAACTTAACCCCAGTGCTTTCTGTTTAACGACCTTGTTCGTATTTTTGTTTACAACTAGCACACTTTTGACCAGCATGTCGCTTGGAAATCGTTACCAGCATAACTCTTATTCGTAAGGCTCACTCTGGAGGCTTGTCTTGGTTCAAGGAATGCCTTCGTGTCATGGTATGAGAACAAGTAGAATAGCATCAGCATTTTTAATTAAACTTGGCTTTTCTGCACAAGGAGACCAAAATTTCTAACAAACACGTTAATTCCACACCACAAACTGACGTGTAATCTTGGCTCTGTATGCCTCGCAAAAAGCAGGTTTACGCCACCTTTGCCACTGATTGCCCTGACCTACTGAGCTTGTAGGTCAGGCCTGTGGATGCTCTAGTTCAACGGTTCTCACAGACATAAATGGTGCTCAGCCCTTGGCTTGGAAAGGGCCCATCCCATCTGGTTCTCATGGCTTTCTACAAACTATTAACACAGCTCAGCACCACTATTCAAGGATACAAACCAACAGGGTTCAACCACGGCTCTGTCCTTCATACTTCTTTACCCACTGACTGCCTGCAGTCTGAGACATACAAAGAGACAAGGTTCTTGTGAAACCTGTAAAATGGTGACGTTAACCAAGAGAATGTTGAACTTTGGTCCTATCTATTATGTTGGCCAGTTTCTAAGTTGAGATCAACTTAACCCCAGTGCTTTCTGTTTAACGACCTTGTTCGTATTTTTGTTTACAACTAGCACACTTTTGACCAGCATGTCGCTTGGAAATCGTTACCAGCATAACTCTTATTCGTAAGGCTCACTCTGGAGGCTTGTCTTGGTTCAAGGAATGCCTTCGTGTCATGGTATGAGAACAAGTAGAATAGCATCAGCATTTTTAATTAAACTTGGCTTTTCTGCACAAGGAGACCAAAATTTCTAACAAACACGTTAATTCCACACCACAAACTGACGTGTAATCTTGGCTCTGTATGCCTCGCAAAAAGCAGGTTTACGCCACCTTTGCCACTGATTGCCCATCGTCTGACACGTATAATGACACAAAGGCCTCGTACAAATGGTAAATGTGTGAAGTTACCCACAAGAAGGCTGAACCATGGTTCTTTCGCATAGGCAGTTGAGTCCCTGAGTTGCGCTTCAGGTATAAGTTGTCCGCGCTTCACTCTCACGCACTGGGGTGAGATCTACCATTTGATCTTGAAAATCTCCCTTAATGTCCAGGGAAGGGAAACCAGGCAGGTTATGCCTTTAAAGGGCTCGTGCCTTGTCCTCTGAAAGAGCTCTTGCCCAGATATCAGACACTAGTCGCAACAGTCACAGCCCACCACCTGTCTCCGAGTTCCAATGCGTCTTGATCGCCACGCTGATGAACAAGTATGCCTTGCACCACTGATGCGCTATAGGCTTCGAGCTGGGACCTCGTGGCGCAACGGTAAGTGCGTCTGGACTCCAGATCAGAAGGTTGCGTGTTCAAATCATGTCGGGGTCATTCAATGTGCTCTTTTTCACACAGACCCATGATTTATTTCTGTGCAGTCTAATAAGGATGCTGTTATATGGACTCCAATCTCTATGATGACCACCCATGTCTTTGTCAACTTCATGCTAAAAGGTAACAAAGCTTAGGTAGCAACACTCTCACCTAGGTAACCATTAGTAACTTGACAATCTGCTGAATGTTTACCCTTAGTTTGCCCATTTTGCTTGCTGAACAAAACATGCTGGAAAGAGGCACCTTAGATGGTTTCACTGGACCTCTCAGAAGATATGGAGGGTACTACAACACCCAAACAGGGACTTGAACCCTGGACCCTCAGATTAAAAGTCTGACGCTGTACCGACTGAGCTATCTGGGCTCGAGAAGAGAGAGAGCGCACTTTACCCTGGAGCTTGTAGGTCAGGCCTGTGGACGCTCTAGTTCAACGGTTCTCACAGACATAAATGGTGCTCAGCCCTTGGCTTGGAAAGGGCCCATCCCATCTGGTTCTCATGGCTTTCTACAAACTATTAACACAGCTCAGCACCACTATTCAAGGATACAAACCAACAGGGTTCAACCACGGCTCTGTCCTTCATACTTCTTTACCCACTGACTGCCTGCAGTCTGAGACATACAAAGAGACAAGGTTCTTGTGAAACCTGTAAAATGGTGACGTTAACCAAGAGAATGTTGAACTTTGGTCCTATCTATTATGTTGGCCAGTTTCTAAGTTGAGATCAACTTAACCCCAGTGCTTTCTGTTTAACGACCTTGTTCGTATTTTTGTTTACAACTAGCACACTTTTGACCAGCATGTCGCTTGGAAATCGTTACCAGCATAACTCTTATTCGTAAGGCTCACTCTGGAGGCTTGTCTTGGTTCAAGGAATGCCTTCGTGTCATGGTATGAGAACAAGTAGAATAGCATCAGCATTTTTAATTAAACTTGGCTTTTCTGCACAAGGAGACCAAAATTTCTAACAAACACGTTAATTCCACACCACAAACTGACGTGTAATCTTGGCTCTGTATGCCTCGCAAAAAGCAGGTTTACGCCACCTTTGCCACTGATTGCCCATCGTCTGACACGTATTGCCTCGTACAAATGGTAAATGTGTGAAGTTACCCACAAGAAGGCTGAACCATGGTTCTTTCGCATAGGCAGTTGAGTCCCTGAGTTGCGCTTCAGGTATAAGTTGTCCGCGCTTCACTCTCACGCACTGGGGTGAGATCTACCATTTGATCTTGAAAATCTCCCTTAATGTCCAGGGAAGGGAAACCAGGCAGGTTATCCCTTTAAAGGGCTCGTGCCTTGTCCTCTGAAAGAGCTCTTGCCCAGATGTCAGACACTAGTCGCAACAGTCACAGCCCACCACCTGTCTCCGAGTTCCAATGCGTCTTGATCGCCACGCCGATGAACAAGTATGCCTTGCACCATGATGCGCTATAGGCTTCGAGCTGGGACCTCGTGGCGCAACGGAAGTGCGTCTGACTCCAGATCAGAAGGTTCAAATCATGTCGGGGTCATTCAATGTGCTCTTTTTCACACAGACCCATGATTTTCTGCGCAGTCTAATAAGGATGCTGTTATATGGACTCCAATCTCTATGATGACCACCCATGTCTTTGTCAACTTCATGCTAAAAGGTAACAAAGCTTAGGTAGCAACACTCTCACCTGGTAACCATTAGTAACTTGACAATCTGCTGAATGTTTACCCTTAGTTTGCCCATTTTGCTTGCTGAACAAAACATGCTGGAAAGAGGCACCTTAGATGGTTTCACTGGACCTCTCAGAGGATCTGGAGGGTACTACAACACCCAAACAGGGACTTGAACCCTGGACCCTCAGATTAAAAGTCTGACGCTCTACCGACTGAGCTATCTGGGCTCGAGGAGTGAGAGCGCACTTTACCCTGGAGCTTGTAGGTCAGGCCTGTGGACGCTCTAGTTCAACGGTTCTCACAGACATAAATGGTGCTCAGCCCTTGGCTTGGAAAGGGCCCATCCCATCTGGTTCTCATGGCTTTCTACAAACTATTAACACAGCTCAGCACCACTATTCAAGGATACAATCCAACAGGGTTCAACCACGGCTCTGTCCTTCATACTTCTTTACCCACTGACTGCCTGCAGTCTGAGACATACAAAGAGACAAGGTTCTTGTGAAACCTGTAAAATGGTGACGTTAACCAAGAGAATGTTGAACTTTGGTCCTATCTGTTATGTTGGCCAGTTTCTAAGTTGAGATCAACTTAACCCCAGTGCTTTCTGTTGAACGACCTTGTTCGTATTTTTGTTTACAACTAGCACACTTTTGACCAGCATGTCGCTTGGAAATCGTTACCAGCATAACTCTTATTCGTAAGGCTCACTCTGGAGGCTTGTCTTGGTTCAAGGAATGCCTTCGTGTCATGGTATGAGAACAAGTAGAATAGCATCAGCATTTTTAATTAAACTTGGCTTTTCTGCACAAGGAGACCAAAATTTCTAACAAACACGTTAATTCCACACCACAAACTGACGTGTAATCTTGGCTCTGTATGCCTCGCAAAAAGCAGGTTTACGCCACCTTTGCCACTGATTGCCCATTGTCTGACACGTATAATGACACAAAGGCCTCGTACAAATGGTAAATGTGTGAAGTTACCCACAAGAAGGCTGAACCATGGTTCTATCGCATAGGCAGTTGAGTCCCTGAGTTGCGCTTCAGGTATAAGTTGTCCGCGCTTCACTCTCACGCACTGGGGTGAGATCTACCATTTGATCTTGAAAATCTCCCTTAATGTCCAGGGAAGGGAAACCAGGCAGGTTATCCCTTTAAAGGGCTCGTGCCTTGTCCTCTGAAAGAGCTCTTGCCCAGATGTCAGACACTAGTCGCAACAGTCACAGCCCACCACCTGTCTCCGAGTTCCAATGCGTCTTGATCGCCACGCCGATGAACAAGTATGCCTTGCACCACGATGCGCTATAGGCTTCGAGCTGGGACCTCGTGGCGCAACGGAAGTGCGTCTGACTCCAGATCAGAAGGTTCAAATCATGTCGGGGTCATTCAATGTGCTCTTTTTCACACAGACCCATGATTTTCTGCGCAGTCTAATAAGGATGCTGTTATATGGACTCCAATCTCTATGATGACCACCCATGTCTTTGTCAACTTCATGCTAAAAGGTAACAAAGCTTAGGTAGCAACACTCTCACCTGGTAACCATTAGTAACTTGACAATCTGCTGAATGTTTACCCTTAGTTTGCCCATTTTGCTTGCTGAACAAAACATGCTGGAAAGAGGCACCTTAGATGGTTTCACTGGACCTCTCAGAGGATCTGGAGGGTACTACAACACCCAAACAGGGACTTGAACCCTGGACCCTCAGATTAAAAGTCTGACGCTCTACCGACTGAGCTATCTGGGCTCGAGGAGCGAGAGCGCACTTTACCCTGGAGCTTGTAGGTCAGGCCTGTGGACGCTCTAGTTCAACGGTTCTCACAGACATAAATGGTGCTCAGCCCTTGGCTTGGAAAGGGCCCATCCCATCTGGTTCTCATGGCTTTCTACAAACTATTAACACAGCTCAGCACCACTATTCAAGGATACAAACCAACAGGGTTCAACCACAGCTCTGTCCTTCATACTTCTTTACCCACTGACTGCCTGCAGTCTGAGACATACAAAGAGACAAGGTTCTTGTGAAACCTGTAAAATGGTGACGTTAACCAAGAGAATGTTGAACTTTGGTCCTATCTATTATGTTGGCCAGTTTCTAAGTTGAGATCAACTTAACCCCAGTGCTTTCTGTTTAACGACCTTGTTCGTATTTTTGTTTACAACTAGCACACTTTTGACCAGCATGTCGCTTGGAAATCGTTACCAGCATAACTCTTATTCGTAAGGCTCACTCTGGAGGCTTGTCTTGGTTCAAGGAATGCCTTCGTGTCATGGTATGAGAACAAGTAGAATAGCATCAGCATTTTTAATTAAACTTGGCTTTTCTGCACAAGGAGACCAAAATTTCTAACAAACACGTTAATTCCACACCACAAACTGACGTGTAATCTTGGCTCTGTATGCCTCGCAAAAAGCAGGTTTACGCCACCTTTGCCACTGATTGCCCATCGTCTGACACGTATTGCCTCGTACAAATGGTAAATGTGTGAAGTTACCCACAAGAAGGCTGAACCATGGTTCTTTCGCATAGGCAGTTGAGTCCCTGAGTTGCGCTTCAGGTATAAGTTGTCCGCGCTTCACTCTCACGCACTGGGGTGAGATCTACCATTTGATCTTGAAAATCTCCCTTAATGTCCAGGGAAGGGAAACCAGGCAGGTTATCCCTTTAAAGGGCTCGTGCCTTGTCCTCTGAAAGAGCTCTTGCCCAGATGTCAGACACTAGTCGCAACAGTCACAGCCCACCACCTGTCTCCGAGTTCCAATGCGTCTTGATCGCCACGCCGATGAACAAGTATGCCTTGCACCATGATGCGCTATAGGCTTCGAGCTGGGACCTCGTGGCGCAACGGAAGTGCGTCTGACTCCAGATCAGAAGGTTCAAATCATGTCGGGGTCATTCAATGTGCTCTTTTTCACACAGACCCATGATTTTCTGCGCAGTCTAATAAGGATGCTGTTATATGGACTCCAATCTCTATGATGACCACCCATGTCTTTGTCAACTTCATGCTAAAAGGTAACAAAGCTTAGGTAGCAACACTCTCACCTGGTAACCATTAGTAACTTGACAATCTGCTGAATGTTTACCCTTAGTTTGCCCATTTTGCTTGCTGAACAAAACATGCTGGAAAGAGGCACCTTAGATGGTTTCACTGGACCTCTCAGAGGATCTGGAGGGTACTACAACACCCAAACAGGGACTTGAACCCTGGACCCTCAGATTAAAAGTCTGACGCTCTACCGACTGAGCTATCTGGGCTCGAGGAGTGAGAGCGCACTTTACCCTGGAGCTTGTAGGTCAGGCCTGTGGACGCTCTAGTTCAACGGTTCTCACAGACATAAATGGTGCTCAGCCCTTGGCTTGGAAAGGGCCCATCCCATCTGGTTCTCATGGCTTTCTACAAACTATTAACACAGCTCAGCACCACTATTCAAGGATACAATCCAACAGGGTTCAACCACGGCTCTGTCCTTCATACTTCTTTACCCACTGACTGCCTGCAGTCTGAGACATACAAAGAGACAAGGTTCTTGTGAAACCTGTAAAATGGTGACGTTAACCAAGAGAATGTTGAACTTTGGTCCTATCTGTTATGTTGGCCAGTTTCTAAGTTGAGATCAACTTAACCCCAGTGCTTTCTGTTGAACGACCTTGTTCGTATTTTTGTTTACAACTAGCACACTTTTGACCAGCATGTCGCTTGGAAATCGTTACCAGCATAACTCTTATTCGTAAGGCTCACTCTGGAGGCTTGTCTTGGTTCAAGGAATGCCTTCGTGTCATGGTATGAGAACAAGTAGAATAGCATCAGCATTTTTAATTAAACTTGGCTTTTCTGCACAAGGAGACCAAAATTTCTAACAAACACGTTAATTCCACACCACAAACTGACGTGTAATCTTGGCTCTGTATGCCTCGCAAAAAGCAGGTTTACGCCACCTTTTCCACTGATTGCCCATTGTCTGACACGTATAATGACACAAAGGCCTCGTACAAATGGTAAATGTGTGAAGTTACCCACAAGAAGGCTGAACCATGGTTCTATCGCATAGGCAGTTGAGTCCCTGAGTTGCGCTTCAGGTATAAGTTGTCCGCGCTTCACTCTCACGCACTGGGGTGAGATCTACCATTTGATCTTGAAAATCTCCCTTAATGTCCAGGGAAGGGAAACCAGGCAGGTTATCCCTTTAAAGGGCTCGTGCCTTGTCCTCTGAAAGAGCTCTTGCCCAGATGTCAGACACTAGTCGCAACAGTCACAGCCCACCACCTGTCTCCGAGTTCCAATGCGTCTTGATCGCCACGCCGATGAACAAGTATGCCTTGCACCACGATGCGCTATAGGCTTCGAGCTGGGACCTCGTGGCGCAACGGAAGTGCGTCTGACTCCAGATCAGAAGGTTCAAATCATGTCGGGGTCATTCAATGTGCTCTTTTTCACACAGACCCATGATTTTCTGCGCAGTCTAATAAGGATGCTGTTATATGGACTCCAATCTCTATGATGACCACCCATGTCTTTGTCAACTTCATGCTAAAAGGTAACAAAGCTTAGGTAGCAACACTCTCACCTGGTAACCATTAGTAACTTGACAATCTGCTGAATGTTTACCCTTAGTTTGCCCATTTTGCTTGCTGAACAAAACATGCTGGAAAGAGGCACCTTAGATGGTTTCACTGGACCTCTCAGAGGATCTGGAGGGTACTACAACACCCAAACAGGGACTTGAACCCTGGACCCTCAGATTAAAAGTCTGACGCTCTACCGACTGAGCTATCTGGGCTCGAGGAGCGAGAGCGCACTTTACCCTGGAGCTTGTAGGTCAGGCCTGTGGACGCTCTAGTTCAACGGTTCTCACAGACATAAATGGTGCTCAGCCCTTGGCTTGGAAAGGGCCCATCCCATCTGGTTCTCATGGCTTTCTACAAACTATTAACACAGCTCAGCACCACTATTCAAGGATACAAACCAACAGGGTTCAACCACGGCTCTGTCCTTCATACTTCTTTACCCACTGACTGCCTGCAGTCTGAGACATACAAAGAGACAAGGTTCTTGTGAAACCTGTAAAATGGTGACGTTAACCAAGAGAATGTTGAACTTTGGTCCTATCTATTATGTTGGCCAGTTTCTAAGTTGAGATCAACTTAACCCCAGTGCTTTCTGTTTAACGACCTTGTTCGTATTTTTGTTTACAACTAGCACACTTTTGACCAGCATGTCGCTTGGAAATCGTTACCAGCATAACTCTTATTCGTAAGGCTCACTCTGGAGGCTTGTCTTGGTTCAAGGAATGCCTTCGTGTCATGGTATGAGAACAAGTAGAATAGCATCAGCATTTTTAATTAAACTTAGCTTTTCTGCACAAGGAGACCAAAATTTCTAACAAACACGTTAATTCCACACCACAAACTGACATGTAATCTTGGCTCTGTATGCCTCGCAAAAAGCAGGTTTACGCCACCTTTGCCACTGATTGCCCTGACCTACTGAGCTTGTAGGTCAGGCCTGTGGATGCTCTAGTTCAACGGTTCTCACAGACATAAATGGTGCTCAGCCCTTGGCTTGGAAAGGGCCCATCCCATCTGGTTCTCATGGCTTTCTACAAACTATTAACACAGCTCAGCACCACTATTCAAGGATACAAACCAACAGGGTTCAACCACGGCTCTGTCCTTCATACTTCTTTACCCACTGACTGCCTGCAGTCTGAGACATACAAAGAGACAAGGTTCTTGTGAAACCTGTAAAATGGTGACGTTAACCAAGAGAATGTTGAACTTTGGTCCTATCTATTATGTTGGCCAGTTTCTAAGTTGAGATCAACTTAACCCCAGTGCTTTCTGTTTAACGACCTTGTTCGTATTTTTGTTTACAACTAGCACACTTTTGACCAGCATGTCGCTTGGAAATCGTTACCAGCATAACTCTTATTCGTAAGGCTCACTCTGGAGGCTTGTCTTGGTTCAAGGAATGCCTTCGTGTCATGGTATGAGAACAAGTAGAATAGCATCAGCATTTTTAATTAAACTTGGCTTTTCTGCACAAGGAGACCAAAATTTCTAACAAACACGTTAATTCCACACCACAAACTGACGTGTAATCTTGGCTCTGTATGCCTCGCAAAAAGCAGGTTTACGCCACCTTTGCCACTGATTGCCCATCGTCTGACACGTATAATGACACAAAGGCCTCGTACAAATGGTAAATGTGTGAAGTTACCCACAAGAAGGCTGAACCATGGTTCTTTCGCATAGGCAGTTGAGTCCCTGAGTTGCGCTTCAGGTATAAGTTGTCCGCGCTTCACTCTCACGCACTGGGGTGAGATCTACCATTTGATCTTGAAAATCTCCCTTAATGTCCAGGGAAGGGAAACCAGGCAGGTTATGCCTTTAAAGGGCTCGTGCCTTGTCCTCTGAAAGAGCTCTTGCCCAGATGTCAGACACTAGTCGCAACAGTCACAGCCCACCACCTGTCTCCGAGTTCCAATGCGTCTTGATCGCCACGCCGATGAACAAGTATGCCTTGCACCACGATGCGCTATAGGCTTCGAGCTGGGACCTCGTGGCGCAACGGTACTGCGTCTGGCTCCAGATCAGAAGGTTGCGTGTTCAAATCACGTTGGGGTCATTCAATGTGCTCTTTTTCACACAGACCCATGATTTTCTGCGCAGTCTAATAAGGATGCTGTTATATGGACTCCAATCTCTATGATGACCACCCATGTCTTTGTCAACTTCATGCTAAAAGGTAACAAAGCTTAGGTACCAACACTCTCACCTAGTAACCATTAGTAACTTGACAACCTGCTGAATGTTTACCCTTAGTTTGCCCATTTTGCTTGCTGAACAAAACATGCTGGAAAGAGGCACCTTAGATGGTTTCACTGGACCTCTCAGAGGATCTGGAGGGTACTACAACACCCAAACAGGCACTTGAACCCTGGACCCTCAGATTAAAAGTCTGATGCTCTACCGACTGAGCTATCTGGGTTCGAGAAGAGAGAGAGCGCACTTTACCCTCAAGCTTGTAGGTCAGGCCTGTGGACGCTCTAGTTCAACGGTTCTCACAGACATAAATGGTGCTCAGCCCTTGGCTTGGAAAGGGCCCATCCCATCTGGTTCTCATGGCTTTCTACAAACTATTAACACAGCTCAGCACCACTATTCAAGGATACAAACCAACAGGGTTCAACCACGGGTCTGTCCTTCATACTTCTTTACCCACTGACTGCCTGCAGTCTGAGACATACAAAGAGACAAGGTTCTTGTGAAACCTGTAAAATGGTGACGTTAACCAAGAGAATGTTGAACTTTGGTCCTATCTATTATGTTGGCCAGTTTCTAAGTTGAGATCAACTTAACCCCAGTGCTTTCTGTTTAACGACCTTGTTCGTATTTTTGTTTACAACTAGCACACTTTTGACCAGCATGTCGCTTGGAAATCGTTACCAGCATAACTCTTATTCGTAAGGCTCACTCTGGAGGCTTGTCTTGGTTCAAGGAATGCCTTCGTGTCATGGTATGAGAACAAGTAGAATAGCATCAGCATTTTTAATTAAACTTGGCTTTTCTGCACAAGGAGACCAAAATTTCTAACAAACACGTTAATTCCACACCACAAACTGACGTGTAATCTTGGCTCTGTATGCCTCGCAAAAAGCAGGTTTACGCCACCTTTGCCACTGATTGCCCTGACCTACTGAGCTTGTAGGTCAGGCCTGTGGATGCTCTAGTTCAACGGTTCTCACAGACATAAATGGTGCTCAGCCCTTGGCTTGGAAAGGGCCCATCCCATCTGGTTCTCATGGCTTTCTACAAACTATTAACACAGCTCAGCACCACTATTCAAGGATACAAACCAACAGGGTTCAACCACGGCTCTGTCCTTCATACTTCTTTACCCACTGACTGCCTGCAGTCTGAGACATACAAAGAGACAAGGTTCTTGTGAAACCTGTAAAATGGTGACGTTAACCAAGAGAATGTTGAACTTTGGTCCTATCTGTTATGTTGGCCAGTTTCTAAGTTGAGATCAACTTAACCCCAGTGCTTTCTGTTGAACGACCTTGTTCGTATTTTTGTTTACAACTAGCACACTTTTGACCAGCATGTCGCTTGGAAATCGTTACCAGCATAACTCTTATTCGTAAGGCTCACTCTGGAGGCTTGTCTTGGTTCAAGGAATGCCTTCGTGTCATGGTATGAGAACAAGTAGAATAGCATCAGCATTTTTAATTAAACTTGGCTTTTCTGCACAAGGAGACCAAAATTTCTAACAAACACGTTAATTCCACACCACAAACTGACGTGTAATCTTGGCTCTGTATGCCTCGCAAAAAGCAGGTTTACGCCACCTTTGCCACTGATTGCCCATCGTCTGACACGTATAATGACACAAAGGCCTCGTACAAATGGTAAATGTGTGAAGTTACCCACAAGAAGGCTGAACCATGGTTCTTCATACTGTCCTTCATACTTCTTTACCCACTGACTGCCTGCAGTCTGAGACATACAAAGAGACAAGGTTCTTGTGAAACCTGTAAAATGGTGACGTTAACCAAGAGAATGTTGAACTTTGGTCCTATCTGTTATGTTGGCCAGTTTCTAAGTTGAGATCAACTTAACCCCAGTGCTTTCTGTTTAACGACCTTGTTCGTATTTTTGTTTACAACTAGCACACTTTTGACCAGCATGTCGCTTGGAAATCGTTACCAGCATAACTCTTATTCGTAAGGCGCACTCTGAAGGCTTGTCTTGGTTCAAGGAATGCCTTCGTGTCATGGTATGAGAACAAGTAGAATAGCATCAGCATTTTTAATTAAACTTGGCTTTTCTGCACAAGGAGACCAAAATTTCTAACAAACACGTTAATTCCACACCACAAACTGACGTGTAATCTTGGCTCTGTATGCCTCGCAAAAAGCAGGTTTACGCCACCTTTGCCACTGATTGCCCATCGTCTGACACGTATAATGACACAAAGGCCTCGTACAAATGGTAAATGTGTGAAGTTACCCACAAGAAGGCTGAACCATGGTTCTTTCGCATAGGCAGTTGAGTCCCTGAGTTGCGCTTCAGGTATAAGTTGTCCGCGCTTCACTCTCACGCACTGGGGTGAGATCTACCATTTGATCTTGAAAATCTCCCTTAATGTCCAGGGAAGGGAAACCAGGCAGGTTATGCCTTTAAAGGGCTCGTGCCTTGTCCTCTGAAAGAGCTCTTGCCCAGATGTCAGACACTAGTCGCAACAGTCACAGCCCACCACCTGTCTCCGAGTTCCAATGCGTCTTGATCGCCACGCCGATGAACAAGTATGCCTTGCACCACGATGCGCTATAGGCTTCGAGCTGGGACCTCGTGGCGCAACGGTACTGCGTCTGGCTCCAGATCAGAAGGTTGCGTGTTCAAATCACGTTGGGGTCATTCAATGTGCTCTTTTTCACACAGACCCATGATTTTCTGCGCAGTCTAATAAGGATGCTGTTATATGGACTCCAATCTCTATGATGACCACCCATGTCTTTGTCAACTTCATGCTAAAAGGTAACAAAGCTTAGGTACCAACACTCTCACCTAGTAACCATTAGTAACTTGACAACCTGCTGAATGTTTACCCTTAGTTTGCCCATTTTGCTTGCTGAACAAAACATGCTGGAAAGAGGCACCTTAGATGGTTTCACTGGACCTCTCAGAGGATCTGGAGGGTACTACAACACCCAAACAGGCACTTGAACCCTGGACCCTCAGATTAAAAGTCTGACGCTCTACCGACTGAGCTATCTGGGCTCGAGGAGCGAGAGCGCACTTTACCCTGGAGCTTGTAGGTCAGGCCTGTGGACGCTCTAGTTCAACGGTTCTCACAGACATAAATGGTGCTCAGCCCTTGGCTTGGAAAGGGCCCATCCCATCTGGTTCTCATGGCTTTCTACAAACTATTAACACAGCTCAGCACCACTATTCAAGGATACAAACCAACAGGGTTCAACCACGGCTCTGTCCTTCATACTTCTTTACCCACTGACTGCCTGCAGTCTGAGACATACAAAGAGACAAGGTTCTTGTGAAACCTGTAAAATGGTGACGTTAACCAAGAGAATGTTGAACTTTGGTCCTATCTGTTATGTTGGCCAGTTTCTAAGTTGAGATCAACTTAACCCCAGTGCTTTCTGTTTAACGACCTTGTTCGTATTTTTGTTTACAACTAGCACACTTTTGACCAGCATGTCGCTTGGAAATCGTTACCAGCATAACTCTTATTCGTAAGGCGCACTCTGAAGGCTTGTCTTGGTTCAAGGAATGCCTTCGTGTCATGGTATGAGAACAAGTAGAATAGCATCAGCATTTTTAATTAAACTTGGCTTTTCTGCACAAGGAGACCAAAATTTCTAACAAACACGTTAATTCCACACCACAAACTGACGTGTAATCTTGGCTCTGTATGCCTCGCAAAAAGCAGGTTTACGCCACCTTTGCCACTGATTGCCCATCGTCTGACACGTATAATGACACAAAGGCCTCGTACAAATGGTAAATGTGTGAAGTTACCCACAAGAAGGCTGAACCATGGTTCTTTCGCATAGGCAGTTGAGTCCCTGAGTTGCGCTTCAGGTATAAGTTGTCCGCGCTTCACTCTCACGCACTGGGGTGAGATCTACCATTTGATCTTGAAAATCTCCCTTAATGTCCAGGGAAGGGAAACCAGGCAGGTTATCCCTTTAAAGGGCTCGTGCCTTGTCCTCTGAAAGAGCTCTTGCCCAGATGTCAGACACTAGTCGCAACAGTCACAGCCCACCACCTGTCTCCGAGTTCCAATGCGTCTTGATCGCCACGCCGATGAACAAGTATGCCTTGCACCATGATGCGCTATAGGCTTCGAGCTGGGACCTCGTGGCACAACGGAAGTGCGTCTGACTCCAGATCAGAAGGTTCAAATCATGTCGGGGTCATTCAATGTGCTCTTTTTCACACAGACCCATGATTTATTTTCTGTGCAGTCTAATAAGGATGCTGTTATATGGACTCCAATCTCTATGATGACCACCCATGTCTTTGTCAACTTCATGCTAAAAGGTAACAAAGCTTAGGTAGCAACACTCTCACCTAGTAACCATTAGTAACTTGACAACCTGCTGAATGTTTACCCTTAGTTTGCCCATTTTGCTTGCTGAACAAAACATGCTGGAAAGAGGCACCTTAGATGGTTTCACTGGACCTCTCAGAGGATCTGGAGGGTACTACAACACCCAAACAGGCACTTGAACCCTGGACCCTCAGATTAAAAGTCTGATGCTCTACCGACTGAGCTATCTGGGTTCGAGAAGAGAGAGAGCGCACTTTACCCTCAAGCTTGTAGGTCAGGCCTGTGGACGCTCTAGTTCAACGGTTCTCACAGACATAAATGGTGCTCAGCCCTTGGCTTGGAAAGGGCCCATCCCATCTGGTTCTCATGGCTTTCTACAAACTATTAACACAGCTCAGCACCACTATTCAAGGATACAAACCAACAGGGTTCAACCACGGGTCTGTCCTTCATACTTCTTTACCCACTGACTGCCTGCAGTCTGAGACATACAAAGAGACAAGGTTCTTGTGAAACCTGTAAAATGGTGACGTTAACCAAGAGAATGTTGAACTTTGGTCCTATCTATTATGTTGGCCAGTTTCTAAGTTGAGATCAACTTAACCCCAGTGCTTTCTGTTTAACGACCTTGTTCGTATTTTTGTTTACAACTAGCACACTTTTGACCAGCATGTCGCTTGGAAATCGTTACCAGCATAACTCTTATTCGTAAGGCTCACTCTGGAGGCTTGTCTTGGTTCAAGGAATGCCTTCGTGTCATGGTATGAGAACAAGTAGAATAGCATCAGCATTTTTAATTAAACTTGGCTTTTCTGCACAAGGAGACCAAAATTTCTAACAAACACGTTAATTCCACACCACAAACTGACGTGTAATCTTGGCTCTGTATGCCTCGCAAAAAGCAGGTTTACGCCACCTTTGCCACTGATTGCCCTGACCTACTGAGCTTGTAGGTCAGGCCTGTGGATGCTCTAGTTCAACGGTTCTCACAGACATAAATGGTGCTCAGCCCTTGGCTTGGAAAGGGCCCATCCCATCTGGTTCTCATGGCTTTCTACAAACTATTAACACAGCTCAGCACCACTATTCAAGGATACAAACCAACAGGGTTCAACCACGGCTCTGTCCTTCATACTTCTTTACCCACTGACTGCCTGCAGTCTGAGACATACAAAGAGACAAGGTTCTTGTGAAACCTGTAAAATGGTGACGTTAACCAAGAGAATGTTGAACTTTGGTCCTATCTGTTATGTTGGCCAGTTTCTAAGTTGAGATCAACTTAACCCCAGTGCTTTCTGTTGAACGACCTTGTTCGTATTTTTGTTTACAACTAGCACACTTTTGACCAGCATGTCGCTTGGAAATCGTTACCAGCATAACTCTTATTCGTAAGGCTCACTCTGGAGGCTTGTCTTGGTTCAAGGAATGCCTTCGTGTCATGGTATGAGAACAAGTAGAATAGCATCAGCATTTTTAATTAAACTTGGCTTTTCTGCACAAGGAGACCAAAATTTCTAACAAACACGTTAATTCCACACCACAAACTGACGTGTAATCTTGGCTCTGTATGCCTCGCAAAAAGCAGGTTTACGCCACCTTTGCCACTGATTGCCCATCGTCTGACACATATAATGACACAAAGGCCTCGTACAAATGGTAAATGTGTGAAGTTACCCACAAGAAGGCTGAACCATGGTTCTTCATACTGTCCTTCATACTTCTTTACCCACTGACTGCCTGCAGTCTGAGACATACAAAGAGACAAGGTTCTTGTGAAACCTGTAAAATGGTGACGTTAACCAAGAGAATGTTGAACTTTGGTCCTATCTGTTATGTTGGCCAGTTTCTAAGTTGAGATCAACTTAACCCCAGTGCTTTCTGTTTAACGACCTTGTTCGTATTTTTGTTTACAACTAGCACACTTTTGACCAGCATGTCGCTTGGAAATCGTTACCAGCATAACTCTTATTCGTAAGGCGCACTCTGAAGGCTTGTCTTGGTTCAAGGAATGCCTTCGTGTCATGGTATGAGAACAAGTAGAATAGCATCAGCATTTTTAATTAAACTTGGCTTTTCTGCACAAGGAGACCAAAATTTCTAACAAACACGTTAATTCCACACCACAAACTGACGTGTAATCTTGGCTCTGTATGCCTCGCAAAAAGCAGGTTTACGCCACCTTTGCCACTGATTGCCCATCGTCTGACACGTATAATGACACAAAGGCCTCGTACAAATGGTAAATGTGTGAAGTTACCCACAAGAAGGCTGAACCATGGTTCTTTCGCATAGGCAGTTGAGTCCCTGAGTTGCGCTTCAGGTATAAGTTGTCCGCGCTTCACTCTCACGCACTGGGGTGAGATCTACCATTTGATCTTGAAAATCTCCCTTAATGTCCAGGGAAGGGAAACCAGGCAGGTTATGCCTTTAAAGGGCTCGTGCCTTGTCCTCTGAAAGAGCTCTTGCCCAGATGTCAGACACTAGTCGCAACAGTCACAGCCCACCACCTGTCTCCGAGTTCCAATGCGTCTTGATCGCCACGCCGATGAACAAGTATGCCTTGCACCACGATGCGCTATAGGCTTCGAGCTGGGACCTCGTGGCGCAACGGTACTGCGTCTGGCTCCAGATCAGAAGGTTGCGTGTTCAAATCACGTTGGGGTCATTCAATGTGCTCTTTTTCACACAGACCCATGATTTTCTGCGCAGTCTAATAAGGATGCTGTTATATGGACTCCAATCTCTATGATGACCACCCATGTCTTTGTCAACTTCATGCTAAAAGGTAACAAAGCTTAGGTACCAACACTCTCACCTAGTAACCATTAGTAACTTGACAACCTGCTGAATGTTTACCCTTAGTTTGCCCATTTTGCTTGCTGAACAAAACATGCTGGAAAGAGGCACCTTAGATGGTTTCACTGGACCTCTCAGAGGATCTGGAGGGTACTACAACACCCAAACAGGCACTTGAACCCTGGACCCTCAGATTAAAAGTCTGACGCTCTACCGACTGAGCTATCTGGGCTCGAGGAGCGAGAGCGCACTTTACCCTGGAGCTTGTAGGTCAGGCCTGTGGACGCTCTAGTTCAACGGTTCTCACAGACATAAATGGTGCTCAGCCCTTGGCTTGGAAAGGGCCCATCCCATCTGGTTCTCATGGCTTTCTACAAACTATTAACACAGCTCAGCACCACTATTCAAGGATACAAACCAACAGGGTTCAACCACGGCTCTGTCCTTCATACTTCTTTACCCACTGACTGCCTGCAGTCTGAGACATACAAAGAGACAAGGTTCTTGTGAAACCTGTAAAATGGTGACGTTAACCAAGAGAATGTTGAACTTTGGTCCTATCTGTTATGTTGGCCAGTTTCTAAGTTGAGATCAACTTAACCCCAGTGCTTTCTGTTTAACGACCTTGTTCGTATTTTTGTTTACAACTAGCACACTTTTGACCAGCATGTCGCTTGGAAATCGTTACCAGCATAACTCTTATTCGTAAGGCGCACTCTGAAGGCTTGTCTTGGTTCAAGGAATGCCTTCGTGTCATGGTATGAGAACAAGTAGAATAGCATCAGCATTTTTAATTAAACTTGGCTTTTCTGCACAAGGAGACCAAAATTTCTAACAAACACGTTAATTCCACACCACAAACTGACGTGTAATCTTGGCTCTGTATGCCTCGCAAAAAGCAGGTTTACGCCACCTTTGCCACTGATTGCCCATCGTCTGACACGTATAATGACACAAAGGCCTCGTACAAATGGTAAATGTGTGAAGTTACCCACAAGAAGGCTGAACCATGGTTCTTTCGCATAGGCAGTTGAGTCCCTGAGTTGCGCTTCAGGTATAAGTTGTCCGCGCTTCACTCTCACGCACTGGGGTGAGATCTACCATTTGATCTTGAAAATCTCCCTTAATGTCCAGGGAAGGGAAACCAGGCAGGTTATCCCTTTAAAGGGCTCGTGCCTTGTCCTCTGAAAGAGCTCTTGCCCAGATGTCAGACACTAGTCGCAACAGTCACAGCCCACCACCTGTCTCCGAGTTCCAATGCGTCTTGATCGCCACGCCGATGAACAAGTATGCCTTGCACCATGATGCGCTATAGGCTTCGAGCTGGGACCTCGTGGCACAACGGAAGTGCGTCTGACTCCAGATCAGAAGGTTCAAATCATGTCGGGGTCATTCAATGTGCTCTTTTTCACACAGACCCATGATTTATTTTCTGTGCAGTCTAATAAGGATGCTGTTATATGGACTCCAATCTCTATGATGACCACCCATGTCTTTGTCAACTTCATGCTAAAAGGTAACAAAGCTTAGGTAGCAACACTCTCACCTAGTAACCATTAGTAACTTGACAACCTGCTGAATGTTTACCCTTAGTTTGCCCATTTTGCTTGCTGAACAAAACATGCTGGAAAGAGGCACCTTAGATGGTTTCACTGGACCTCTCAGAGGATCTGGAGGGTACTACAACACCCAAACAGGCACTTGAACCCTGGACCCTCAGATTAAAAGTCTGATGCTCTACCGACTGAGCTATCTGGGTTCGAGAAGAGAGAGAGCGCACTTTACCCTCAAGCTTGTAGGTCAGGCCTGTGGACGCTCTAGTTCAACGGTTCTCACAGACATAAATGGTGCTCAGCCCTTGGCTTGGAAAGGGCCCATCCCATCTGGTTCTCATGGCTTTCTACAAACTATTAACACAGCTCAGCACCACTATTCAAGGATACAAACCAACAGGGTTCAACCACGGGTCTGTCCTTCATACTTCTTTACCCACTGACTGCCTGCAGTCTGAGACATACAAAGAGACAAGGTTCTTGTGAAACCTGTAAAATGGTGACGTTAACCAAGAGAATGTTGAACTTTGGTCCTATCTATTATGTTGGCCAGTTTCTAAGTTGAGATCAACTTAACCCCAGTGCTTTCTGTTTAACGACCTTGTTCGTATTTTTGTTTACAACTAGCACACTTTTGACCAGCATGTCGCTTGGAAATCGTTACCAGCATAACTCTTATTCGTAAGGCTCACTCTGGAGGCTTGTCTTGGTTCAAGGAATGCCTTCGTGTCATGGTATGAGAACAAGTAGAATAGCATCAGCATTTTTAATTAAACTTGGCTTTTCTGCACAAGGAGACCAAAATTTCTAACAAACACGTTAATTCCACACCACAAACTGACGTGTAATCTTGGCTCTGTATGCCTCGCAAAAAGCAGGTTTACGCCACCTTTGCCACTGATTGCCCTGACCTACTGAGCTTGTAGGTCAGGCCTGTGGATGCTCTAGTTCAACGGTTCTCACAGACATAAATGGTGCTCAGCCCTTGGCTTGGAAAGGGCCCATCCCATCTGGTTCTCATGGCTTTCTACAAACTATTAACACAGCTCAGCACCACTATTCAAGGATACAAACCAACAGGGTTCAACCACGGCTCTGTCCTTCATACTTCTTTACCCACTGACTGCCTGCAGTCTGAGACATACAAAGAGACAAGGTTCTTGTGAAACCTGTAAAATGGTGACGTTAACCAAGAGAATGTTGAACTTTGGTCCTATCTGTTATGTTGGCCAGTTTCTAAGTTGAGATCAACTTAACCCCAGTGCTTTCTGTTGAACGACCTTGTTCGTATTTTTGTTTACAACTAGCACACTTTTGACCAGCATGTCGCTTGGAAATCGTTACCAGCATAACTCTTATTCGTAAGGCGCACTCTGAAGGCTTGTCTTGGTTCAAGGAATGCCTTCGTGTCATGGTATGAGAACAAGTAGAATAGCATCAGCATTTTTAATTAAACTTGGCTTTTCTGCACAAGGAGACCAAAATTTCTAACAAACACGTTAATTCCACACCACAAACTGACGTGTAATCTTGGCTCTGTATGCCTCGCAAAAAGCAGGTTTACGCCACCTTTGCCACTGATTGCCCATCGTCTGACACGTATAATGACACAAAGGCCTCGTACAAATGGTAAATGTGTGAAGTTACCCACAAGAAGGCTGAACCATGGTTCTTTCGCATAGGCAGTTGAGTCCCTGAGTTGCGCTTCAGGTATAAGTTGTCCGCGCTTCACTCTCACGCACTGGGGTGAGATCTACCATTTGATCTTGAAAATCTCCCTTAATGTCCAGGGAAGGGAAACCAGGCAGGTTATCCCTTTAAAGGGCTCGTGCCTTGTCCTCTGAAAGAGCTCTTGCCCAGATGTCAGACACTAGTCGCAACAGTCACAGCCCACCACCTGTCTCCGAGTTCCAATGCGTCTTGATCGCCACGCCGATGAACAAGTATGCCTTGCACCATGATGCGCTATAGGCTTCGAGCTGGGACCTCGTGGCACAACGGAAGTGCGTCTGACTCCAGATCAGAAGGTTCAAATCATGTCGGGGTCATTCAATGTGCTCTTTTTCACACAGACCCATGATTTATTTTCTGTGCAGTCTAATAAGGATGCTGTTATATGGACTCCAATCTCTATGATGACCACCCATGTCTTTGTCAACTTCATGCTAAAAGGTAACAAAGCTTAGGTAGCAACACTCTCACCTAGTAACCATTAGTAACTTGACAACCTGCTGAATGTTTACCCTTAGTTTGCCCATTTTGCTTGCTGAACAAAACATGCTGGAAAGAGGCACCTTAGATGGTTTCACTGGACCTCTCAGAGGATCTGGAGGGTACTACAACACCCAAACAGGCACTTGAACCCTGGACCCTCAGATTAAAAGTCTGATGCTCTACCGACTGAGCTATCTGGGCTCGAGAAGAGAGAGAGCGCACTTTACCCTCGAGCTTGTAGGTCAGGCCTGTGGACGCTCTAGTTCAACGGTTCTCACAGACATAAATGGTGCTCAGCCCTTGGCTTGGAAAGGGCCCATCCCATCTGGTTCTCATGGCTTTCTACAAACTATTAACACAGCTCAGCACCACTATTCAAGGATACAAACCAACAGGGTTCAACCATGGGTCTGTCCTTCATACTTCTTTACCCACTGACTGCCTGCAGTCTGAGACATACAAAGAGACAAGGTTCTTGTGAAACCTGTAAAATGGTGATGTTAACCAAGAGAATGTTGAACTTTGGTCCTATCTATTATGTTGGCCAGTTTCTAAGTTGAGATCAACTTAACCCCAGTGCTTTCTGTTTAACGACCTTGTTCGTATTTTTGTTTACAACTAGCACACTTTTGACCAGCATGTCGCTTGGAAATCGTTACCAGCATAACTCTTATTCGTAAGGCGCACTCTGAAGGCTTGTCTTGGTTCAAGGAATGCCTTCGTGTCATGGTATGAGAACAAGTAGAATAGCATCAGCATTTTTAATTAAACTTGGCTTTACTGCACAAGGAGACCAAAATTTCTAACAAACACGTTAATTCCACACCACAAACTGACGTGTAATCTTGGCTCTGTATGCCTCGCAAAAAGCAGGTTTACGCCACCTTTGCCACTGATTGCCCATCGTCTGACACGTATAATGACACAAAGGCCTCGTACAAATGGTAAATGTGTGAAGTTACCCACAAGAAGGCTGAACCATGGTTCTTTCGCATAGGCAGTTGAGTCCCTGAGTTGCGCTTCAGGTATAAGTTGTCCGCGCTTCACTCTCACTCACTGGGGTGAGATCTACCATTTGATCTTGAAAATCTCCCTTAATGTCCAGGGAAGGGAAACCAGGCAGGTTATCCCTTTAAAGGGCTCGTGCCTTGTCCTCTGAAAGAGCTCTTGCCCAGATGTCAGACACTAGTCGCAACAGTCACAGCCCACCACCTGTCTCCGAGTTCCAATGCGTCTTGATCGCCACGCCGATGAACAAGTATGCCTTGCACCATGATGCGCTATAGGCTTCGAGCTGGGACCTCGTGGCACAACGGAAGTGCGTCTGACTCCAGATCAGAAGGTTCAAATCATGTCGGGGTCATTCAATGTGCTCTTTTTCACACAGACCCATGATTTATTTTCTGTGCAGTCTAATAAGGATGCTGTTATATGGACTCCAATCTCTATGATGACCACCCATGTCTTTGTCAACTTCATGCTAAAAGGTAACAAAGCTTAGGTAGCAACACTCTCACCTAGTAACCATTAGTAACTTGACAACCTGCTGAATGTTTACCCTTAGTTTGCCCATTTTGCTTGCTGAACAAAACATGCTGGAAAGAGGCACCTTAGATGGTTTCACTGGACCTCTCAGAGGATCTGGAGGGTACTACAACACCCAAACAGGCACTTGAACCCTGGACCCTCAGATTAAAAGTCTGATGCTCTACCGACTGAGCTATCTGGGCTCGAGAAGAGAGAGAGCGCACTTTACCCTCGAGCTTGTAGGTCAGGCCTGTGGACGCTCTAGTTCAACGGTTCTCACAGACATAAATGGTGCTCAGCCCTTGGCTTGGAAAGGGCCCATCCCATCTGGTTCTCATGGCTTTCTACAAACTATTAACACAGCTCAGCACCACTATTCAAGGATACAAACCAACAGGGTTCAACCATGGGTCTGTCCTTCATACTTCTTTACCCACTGACTGCCTGCAGTCTGAGACATACAAAGAGACAAGGTTCTTGTGAAACCTGTAAAATGGTGATGTTAACCAAGAGAATGTTGAACTTTGGTCCTATCTATTATGTTGGCCAGTTTCTAAGTTGAGATCAACTTAACCCCAGTGCTTTCTGTTTAACGACCTTGTTCGTATTTTTGTTTACAACTAGCACACTTTTGACCAGCATGTCGCTTGGAAATCGTTACCAGCATAACTCTTATTCGTAAGGCGCACTCTGAAGGCTTGTCTTGGTTCAAGGAATGCCTTCGTGTCATGGTATGAGAACAAGTAGAATAGCATCAGCATTTTTAATTAAACTTGGCTTTACTGCACAAGGAGACCAAAATTTCTAACAAACACGTTAATTCCACACCACAAACTGACGTGTAATCTTGGCTCTGTATGCCTCGCAAAAAGCAGGTTTACGCCACCTTTGCCACTGATTGCCCATCGTCTGACACGTATAATGACACAAAGGCCTCGTACAAATGGTAAATGTGTGAAGTTACCCAGAAGAAGGCTGAACCATGGTTCTATCGCATAGACACTTGAGTCCCTGAGTTGCGCTTCAGGTATAAGTTGTCCACGCTTCACTCTCACGCACTGGGGTGAGATCTACCATTTGATCTTGAAAATCTCCCTTAATGTTCAGGGAAGGGAAACCTGGCAGGTTATCCCTTTAAAGGGCTTGTGCCCTGTCCTCTGAAAGAGCTCTTGCCCAGATGTCAGACACTAGTCGCAACAGTCACAGCCCACCACCTGTCTCCGAGTTCCAATGCGTCTTGATCGCCACGCCGATGAACAAGTATGCCTTGCACCACGATGCGCTATAGGCTTCGAGCTGGGACCTCGTGGCGCAACGGAAGTGCGTCTGACTCCAGATCAGAAGGTTCAAATCATGTCGGGGTCATTCAATGTGCTCTTTTTCACACAGACCCATGATTTATTTTCTGTGCAGTCTAATAAGGATGCTGTTATATGGACTCCAATCTCTATGATGACCACCCATGTCTTTGTCAACTTCATGCTAAAAGGTAACAAAGCTTAGGTAGCAACACTCTCACCTAGTAACCATTAGTAACTTGACAACCTGCTGAATGTTTACCCTTAGTTTGCCCATTTTGCTTGCTGAACAAAACATGCTGGAAAGAGGCACCTTAGATGGTTTCACTGGACCTCTCAGAGGATCTGGAGGGTACTACAACACCCAAACAGGCACTTGAACCCTGGACCCTCAGATTAAAAGTCTGATGCTCTACCGACTGAGCTATCTGGGCTCGAGGAGAGAGAGAGAGCGCACTTTACCCTGGAGCTTGTAGGTCAGGCCTGTGGACGCTCTAGTTCAACGGTTCTCACAGACATAAATGGTGCTCAGCCCTTGGCTTGGAAAGGGCCCATCCCATCTGGTTCTCATGGCTTTCTACAAACTATTAACACAGCTCAGCACCACTATTCAAGGATACAAACCAACAGGGTTCAACCACGGCTCTGTCCTTCATACTTCTTTACCCACTGACTGCCTGCAGTCTGAGACATACAAAGAGACAAGGTTCTTGTGAAACCTGTAAAATGGTGACGTTAACCAAGAGAATGTTGAACTTTGGTCCTATCTGTTATGTTGGCCAGTTTCTAAGTTGAGATCAACTTAACCCCAGTGCTTTCTGTTGAACGACCTTGTTCGTATTTTTGTTTACAACTAGCACACTTTTGACCAGCATGTCGCTTGCAAATCGTTACCAGCATAACTCTTATTCGTAAGGCTCACTCTGGAGGCTTGTCTTGGTTCAAGGAATGCCTTCGTGTCATGGTATGAGAACAAGTAGAATAGCATCAGCATTTTTAATTAAACTTGGCTTTTCTGCACAAGGAGACCAAAATTTCTAACAAACACGTTAATTCCACACCACAAACTGACGTGTAATCTTGGCTCTGTATGCCTCGCAAAAAGCAGGTTTACGCCACCTTTGCCACTGATTGCCCATCGTCTGACACGTATAATGACACAAAGGCCTCGTACAAATGGTAAATGTGTGAAGTTACCCACAAGAAGGCTGAACCATGGTTCTATCGCATAGGCAGTTGAGTCCCTGAGTTGCGCTTCAGGTATAAGTTGTCCACGCTTCACTCTCACGCACTGGGGTGAGATCTACCATTTGATCTTGAAAATCTCCCTTAATGTTCAGGGAAGGGAAACCTGGCAGGTTATCCCTTTAAAGGGCTTGTGCCCTGTCCTCTGAAAGAGCTCTTGCCCAGATGTCAGACACTAGTCGCAACAGTCACAGCCCACCACCTGTCACTTTACCCTCGAGCTTGTAGGTCAGGCCTGTGGATGCTCTAGTTCAACGGTTCTCACAGACATAAATGGTGCTCAGCCCTTGGCTTGGAAAGGGCCCATCCCATCTGGTTCTCATGGCTTTCTACAAACTATTAACACAGCTCAGCACCACTATTCAAGGATACAAACCAACAGGGTTCAACCACGGCTCTGTCCTTCATACTTCTTTACCCACTGACTGCCTGCAGTCTGAGACATACAAAGAGACAAGGTTCTTGTGAAACCTGTAAAATGGTGACGTTAACCAAGAGAATGTTGAACTTTGGTCCTATCTGTTATGTTGGCCAGTTTCTAAGTTGAGATCAACTTAACCCCAGTGCTTTCTGTTGAACGACCTTGTTCGTATTTTTGTTTACAACTAGCACACTTTTGACCAGCATGTCGCTTGCAAATCGTTACCAGCATAACTCTTATTCGTAAGGCTCACTCTGGAGGCTTGTCTTGGTTCAAGGAATGCCTTCGTGTCATGGTATGAGAACAAGTAGAATAGCATCAGCATTTTTAATTAAACTTGGCTTTTCTGCACAAGGAGACCAAAATTTCTAACAAACACGTTAATTCCACACCACAAACTGACGTGTAATCTTGGCTCTGTATGCCTCGCAAAAAGCAGGTTTACGCCACCTTTGCCACTGATTGCCCATCGTCTGACACGTATAATGACACAAAGGCCTCGTACAAATGGTAAATGTGTGAAGTTACCCACAAGAAGGCTGAACCATGGTTCTTTCGCATAGGCAGTTGAGTCCCTGAGTTGCGCTTCAGGTATAAGTTGTCCGCGCTTCACTCTCACGCACTGGGGTGAGATCTACCATTTGATCTTGAAAATCTCCCTTAATGTCCAGGGAAGGGAAACCAGGCAGGTTATGCCTTTAAAGGGCTCGTGCCTTGTCCTCTGAAAGAGCTCTTGCCCAGATGTCAGACACTAGTCGCAACAGTCACAGCCCACCACCTGTCTCCGAGTTCCAATGCGTCTTGATCGCCACGCCGATGAACAAGTATGCCTTGCACCACGATGCGCTATAGGCTTCGAGCTGGGACCTCGTGGCGCAACGGTACTGCGTCTGGCTCCAGATCAGAAGGTTGCGTGTTCAAATCACGTCGGGGTCATTCAATGTGCTCTTTTTCACACAGACCCATGATTTTCTGCGCAGTCTAATAAGGATGCTGTTATATGGACTCCAATCTCTATGATGACCACCCATGTCTTTGTCAACTTCATGCTAAAAGGTAACAAAGCTTAGGTAGCAACACTCTCACCTAGTAACCATTAGTAACTTGACAACCTGCTGAATGTTTACCCTTAGTTTGCCCATTTTGCTTGCTGAACAAAACATGCTGGAAAGAGGCACCTTAGATGGTTTCACTGGACCTCTCAGAGGATCTGGAGGGTACTACAACACCCAAACAGGGACTTGAACCCTGGACCCTCAGATTAAAAGTCTGATGCTCTACCGACTGAGCTATCTGGGCTCGAGAAGAGAGAGAGCGCACTTTACCCTCGAGCTTGTAGATCAGGCCTGTGGACGCTCTAGTTCAACGGTTCTCACAGACATAAATGGTGCTCAGCCCTTGGCTTGGAAAGGGCCCATCCCATCTGGTTCTCATGGCTTTCTACAAACTATTAACACAGCTCAGCACCACTATTCAAGGATACAAACCAACAGGGTTCAACCACGGGTCTGTCCTTCATACTTCTTTACCCACTGACTGCCTGCAGTCTGAGACATACAAAGAGACAAGGTTCTTGTGAAACCTGTAAAATGGTGACGTTAACCAAGAGAATGTTGAACTTTGGTCCTATCTGTTATGTTGGCCAGTTTCTAAGTTGAGATCAACTTAACCCCAGTGCTTTCTGTTTAACGACCTTGTTCGTATTTTTGTTTACAACTAGCACACTTTTGACCAGCATGTCGCTTGGAAATCGTTACCAGCATAACTCTTATTCGTAAGGCGCACTCTGAAGGCTTGTCTTGGTTCAAGGAATGCCTTCGTGTCATGGTATGAGAACAAGTAGAATAGCATCAGCATTTTTAATTAAACTTGGCTTTTCTGCACAAGGAGACCAAAATTTCTAACAAACACGTTAATTCCACACCACAAACTGACGTGTAATCTTGGCTCTGTATGCCTCGCAAAAAGCAGGTTTACGCCACCTTTGCCACTGATTGCCCATCGTCTGACACGTATAATGACACAAAGGCCTCGTACAAATGGTAAATGTGTGAAGTTACCCAGAAGAAGGCTGAACCATGGTTCTATCGCATAGACACTTGAGTCCCTGAGTTGCGCTTCAGGTATAAGTTGTCCACGCTTCACTCTCACGCACTGGGGTGAGATCTACCATTTGATCTTGAAAATCTCCCTTAATGTTCAGGGAAGGGAAACCTGGCAGGTTATCCCTTTAAAGGGCTTGTGCCCTGTCCTCTGAAAGAGCTCTTGCCCAGATGTCAGACACTAGTCGCAACAGTCACAGCCCACCACCTGTCTCCGAGTTCCAATGCGTCTTGATCGCCACGCCGATGAACAAGTATGCCTTGCACCACGATGCGCTATAGGCTTCGAGCTGGGACCTCGTGGCGCAACGGAAGTGCGTCTGACTCCAGATCAGAAGGTTCAAATCATGTCGGGGTCATTCAATGTGCTCTTTTTCACACAGACCCATGATTTATTTTCTGTGCAGTCTAATAAGGATGCTGTTATATGGACTCCAATCTCTATGATGACCACCCATGTCTTTGTCAACTTCATGCTAAAAGGTAACAAAGCTTAGGTAGCAACACTCTCACCTAGTAACCATTAGTAACTTGACAACCTGCTGAATGTTTACCCTTAGTTTGCCCATTTTGCTTGCTGAACAAAACATGCTGGAAAGAGGCACCTTAGATGGTTTCACTGGACCTCTCAGAGGATCTGGAGGGTACTACAACACCCAAACAGGCACTTGAACCCTGGACCCTCAGATTAAAAGTTTGATGCTCTACCGACTGAGCTATCTGGGCTCGAGGAGAGAGAGAGAGCGCACTTTACCCTGGAGCTTGTAGGTCAGGCCTGTGGACGCTCTAGTTCAACGGTTCTCACAGACATAAATGGTGCTCAGCCCTTGGCTTGGAAAGGGCCCATCCCATCTGGTTCTCATGGCTTTCTACAAACTATTAACACAGCTCAGCACCACTATTCAAGGATACAAACCAACAGGGTTCAACCACGGCTCTGTCCTTCATACTTCTTTACCCACTGACTGCCTGCAGTCTGAGACATACAAAGAGACAAGGTTCTTGTGAAACCTGTAAAATGGTGACGTTAACCAAGAGAATGTTGAACTTTGGTCCTATCTGTTATGTTGGCCAGTTTCTAAGTTGAGATCAACTTAACCCCAGTGCTTTCTGTTGAACGACCTTGTTCGTATTTTTGTTTACAACTAGCACACTTTTGACCAGCATGTCGCTTGCAAATCGTTACCAGCATAACTCTTATTCGTAAGGCTCACTCTGGAGGCTTGTCTTGGTTCAAGGAATGCCTTCGTGTCATGGTATGAGAACAAGTAGAATAGCATCAGCATTTTTAATTAAACTTGGCTTTTCTGCACAAGGAGACCAAAATTTCTAACAAACACGTTAATTCCACACCACAAACTGACGTGTAATCTTGGCTCTGTATGCCTCGCAAAAAGCAGGTTTACGCCACCTTTGCCACTGATTGCCCATCGTCTGACACGTATAATGACACAAAGGCCTCGTACAAATGGTAAATGTGTGAAGTTACCCACAAGAAGGCTGAACCATGGTTCTATCGCATAGGCAGTTGAGTCCCTGAGTTGCGCTTCAGGTATAAGTTGTCCACGCTTCACTCTCACGCACTGGGGTGAGATCTACCATTTGATCTTGAAAATCTCCCTTAATGTTCAGGGAAGGGAAACCTGGCAGGTTATCCCTTTAAAGGGCTTGTGCCCTGTCCTCTGAAAGAGCTCTTGCCCAGATGTCAGACACTAGTCGCAACAGTCACAGCCCACCACCTGTCACTTTACCCTCGAGCTTGTAGGTCAGGCCTGTGGATGCTCTAGTTCAACGGTTCTCACAGACATAAATGGTGCTCAGCCCTTGGCTTGGAAAGGGCCCATCCCATCTGGTTCTCATGGCTTTCTACAAACTATTAACACAGCTCAGCACCACTATTCAAGGATACAAACCAACAGGGTTCAACCACGGCTCTGTCCTTCATACTTCTTTACCCACTGACTGCCTGCAGTCTGAGACATACAAAGAGACAAGGTTCTTGTGAAACCTGTAAAATGGTGACGTTAACCAAGAGAATGTTGAACTTTGGTCCTATCTGTTATGTTGGCCAGTTTCTAAGTTGAGATCAACTTAACCCCAGTGCTTTCTGTTGAACGACCTTGTTCGTATTTTTGTTTACAACTAGCACACTTTTGACCAGCATGTCGCTTGCAAATCGTTACCAGCATAACTCTTATTCATAAGGCTCACTCTGGAGGCTTGTCTTGGTTCAAGGAATGCCTTCGTGTCATGGTATGAGAACAAGTAGAATAGCATCAGCATTTTTAATTAAACTTGGCTTTTCTGCACAAGGAGACCAAAATTTCTAACAAACACGTTAATTCCACACCACAAACTGACGTGTAATCTTGGCTCTGTATGCCTCGCAAAAAGCAGGTTTACGCCACCTTTGCCACTGATTGCCCATCGTCTGACACGTATAATGACACAAAGGCCTCGTACAAATGGTAAATGTGTGAAGTTACCCACAAGAAGGCTGAACCATGGTTCTTTCGCATAGGCAGTTGAGTCCCTGAGTTGCGCTTCAGGTATAAGTTGTCCGCGCTTCACTCTCACGCACTGGGGTGAGATCTACCATTTGATCTTGAAAATCTCCCTTAATGTCCAGGGAAGGGAAACCAGGCAGGTTATGCCTTTAAAGGGCTCGTGCCTTGTCCTCTGAAAGAGCTCTTGCCCAGATGTCAGACACTAGTCGCAACAGTCACAGCCCACCACCTGTCTCCGAGTTCCAATGCGTCTTGATCGCCACGCCGATGAACAAGTATGCCTTGCACCACGATGCGCTATAGGCTTCGAGCTGGGACCTCGTGGCGCAACGGTACTGCGTCTGGCTCCAGATCAGAAGGTTGCGTGTTCAAATCACGTCGGGGTCATTCAATGTGCTCTTTTTCACACAGACCCATGATTTTCTGCGCAGTCTAATAAGGATGCTGTTATATGGACTCCAATCTCTATGATGACCACCCATGTCTTTGTCAACTTCATGCTAAAAGGTAACAAAGCTTAGGTAGCAACACTCTCACCTAGTAACCATTAGTAACTTGACAACCTGCTGAATGTTTACCCTTAGTTTGCCCATTTTGCTTGCTGAACAAAACATGCTGGAAAGAGGCACCTTAGATGGTTTCACTGGACCTCTCAGAGGATCTGGAGGGTACTACAACACCCAAACAGGGACTTGAACCCTGGACCCTCAGATTAAAAGTCTGATGCTCTACCGACTGAGCTATCTGGGCTCGAGAAGAGAGAGAGCGCACTTTACCCTCGAGCTTGTAGGTCAGGCCTGTGGACGCTCTAGTTCAACGGTTCTCACAGACATAAATGGTGCTCAGCCCTTGGCTTGGAAAGGGCCCATCCCATCTGGTTCTCATGGCTTTCTACAAACTATTAACACAGCTCAGCACCACTATTCAAGGATACAAACCAACAGGGTTCAACCACGGGTCTGTCCTTCATACTTCTTTACCCACTGACTGCCTGCAGTCTGAGACATACAAAGAGACAAGGTTCTTGTGAAACCTGTAAAATGGTGACGTTAACCAAGAGAATGTTGAACTTTGGTCCTATCTATTATGTTGGCCAGTTTCTAAGTTGAGATCAACTTAACCCCAGTGCTTTCTGTTTAACGACCTTGTTCGTATTTTTGTTTACAACTAGCACACTTTTGACCAGCATGTCGCTTGGAAATCGTTACCAGCATAACTCTTATTCGTAAGGCTCACTCTGGAGGCTTGTCTTGGTTCAAGGAATGCCTTCGTGTCATGGTATGAGAACAAGTAGAATAGCATCAGCATTTTTAATTAAACTTGGCTTTTCTGCACAAGGAGACCAAAATTTCTAACAAACACGTTAATTCCACACCACAAACTGACGTGTAATCTTGGCTCTGTATGCCTCGCAAAAAGCAGGTTTACGCCACCTTTGCCACTGATTGCCCTGACCTACTGAGCTTGTAGGTCAGGCCTGTGGATGCTCTAGTTCAACGGTTCTCACAGACATAAATGGTGCTCAGCCCTTGGCTTGGAAAGGGCCCATCCCATCTGGTTCTCATGGCTTTCTACAAACTATTAACACAGCTCAGCACCACTATTCAAGGATACAAACCAACAGGGTTCAACCACGGGTCTGTCCTTCATACTTCTTTACCCACTGACTGCCTGCAGTCTGAGACATACAAAGAGACAAGGTTCTTGTGAAACCTGTAAAATGGTGACGTTAACCAAGAGAATGTTGAACTTTGGTCCTATCTGTTATGTTGGCCAGTTTCTAAGTTGAGATCAACTTAACCCCAGTGCTTTCTGTTGAACGACCTTGTTCGTATTTTTGTTTACAACTAGCACACTTTTGACCAGCATGTCGCTTGGAAATCGTTACCAGCATAACTCTTATTCGTAAGGCTCACTCTGGAGGCTTGTCTTGGTTCAAGGAATGCCTTCGTGTCATGGTATGAGAACAAGTAGAATAGCATCAGCATTTTTAATTAAACTTGGCTTTTCTGCACAAGGAGACCAAAATTTCTAACAAACACGTTAATTCCACACCACAAACTGACGTGTAATCTTGGCTCTGTATGCCTCGCAAAAAGCAGGTTTACGCCACCTTTGCCACTGATTGCCCATCGTCTGACACGTATAATGACACAAAGGCCTCGTACAAATGGTAAATGTGTGAAGTTACCCACAAGAAGGCTGAACCATGGTTCTTTCGCATAGGCAGTTGAGTCCCTGAGTTGCGCTTCAGGTATAAGTTGTCCGCGCTTCACTCTCACGCACTGGGGTGAGATCTACCATTTGATCTTGAAAATCTCCCTTAATGTCCAGGGAAGGGAAACCAGGCAGGTTATGCCTTTAAAGGGCTCGTGCCTTGTCCTCTGAAAGAGCTCTTGCCCAGATGTCAGACACTAGTCGCAACAGTCACAGCCCACCACCTGTCTCCGAGTTCCAATGCGTCTTGATCGCCACGCCGATGAACAAGTATGCCTTGCACCACGATGCGCTATAGGCTTCGAGCTGGGACCTCGTGGCGCAACGGTACTGCGTCTGGCTCCAGATCAGAAGGTTGCGTGTTCAAATCACGTCGGGGTCATTCAATGTGCTCTTTTTCACACAGACCCATGATTTTCTGCGCAGTCTAATAAGGATGCTGTTATATGGACTCCAATCTCTATGATGACCACCCATGTCTTTGTCAACTTCATGCTAAAAGGTAACAAAGCTTAGGTAGCAACACTCTCACCTAGTAACCATTAGTAACTTGACAACCTGCTGAATGTTTACCCTTAGTTTGCCCATTTTGCTTGCTGAACAAAACATGCTGGAAAGAGGCACCTTAGATGGTTTCACTGGACCTCTCAGAGGATCTGGAGGGTACTACAACACCCAAACAGGCACTTGAACCCTGGACCCTCAGATTAAAAGTCTGATGCTCTACCGACTGAGCTATCTGGGCTCGAGGAGCGAGAGCGCACTTTACCCTGGAGCTTGTAGGTCAGGCCTGTGGACGCTCTAGTTCAACGGTTCTCACAGACATAAATGGTGCTCAGCCCTTGGCTTGGAAAGGGCCCATCCCATCTGGTTCTCATGGCTTTCTACAAACTATTAACACAGCTCAGCACCACTATTCAAGGATACAAACCAACAGGGTTCAACCACGGCTCTGTCCTTCATACTTCTTTACCCACTGACTGCCTGCAGTCTGAGACATACAAAGAGACAAGGTTCTTGTGAAACCTGTAAAATGGTGACGTTAACCAAGAGAATGTTGAACTTTGGTCCTATCTGTTATGTTGGCCAGTTTCTAAGTTGAGATCAACTTAACCCCAGTGCTTTCTGTTTAACGACCTTGTTCGTATTTTTGTTTACAACTAGCACACTTTTGACCAGCATGTCGCTTGGAAATCGTTACCAGCATAACTCTTATTCGTAAGGCGCACTCTGAAGGCTTGTCTTGGTTCAAGGAATGCCTTCGTGTCATGGTATGAGAACAAGTAGAATAGCATCAGCATTTTTAATTAAACTTGGCTTTTCTGCACAAGGAGACCAAAATTTCTAACAAACACGTTAATTCCACACCACAAACTGACGTGTAATCTTGGCTCTGTATGCCTCGCAAAAAGCAGGTTTACGCCACCTTTGCCACTGATTGCCCATCGTCTGACACGTATAATGACACAAAGGCCTCGTACAAATGGTAAATGTGTGAAGTTACCCACAAGAAGGCTGAACCATGGTTCTTTCGCATAGGCAGTTGAGTCCCTGAGTTGCGCTTCAGGTATAAGTTGTCCGCGCTTCACTCTCACGCACTGGGGTGAGATCTACCATTTGATCTTGAAAATCTCCCTTAATGTCCAGGGAAGGGAAACCAGGCAGGTTATCCCTTTAAAGGGCTCGTGCCTTGTCCTCTGAAAGAGCTCTTGCCCAGATGTCAGACACTAGTCGCAACAGTCACAGCCCACCACCTGTCTCCGAGTTCCAATGCGTCTTGATCGCCACGCCGATGAACAAGTATGCCTTGCACCACGATGCGCTATAGGCTTCGAGCTGGGACCTCGTGGCGCAACGGTACTGCGTCTGGCTCCAGATCAGAAGGTTGCGTGTTCAAATCACGTCGGGGTCATTCAATGTGCTCTTTTTCACACAGACCCATGATTTTCTGCGCAGTCTAATAAGGATGCTGTTATATGGACTCCAATCTCTATGATGACCACCCATGTCTTTGTCAACTTCATGCTAAAAGGTAACAAAGCTTAGGTAGCAACACTCTCACCTAGTAACCATTAGTAACTTGACAACCTGCTGAATGTTTACCCTTAGTTTGCCCATTTTGCTTGCTGAACAAAACATGCTGGAAAGAGGCACCTTAGATGGTTTCACCGGACCTCTCAGAGGATCTGGAGGGTACTACAACACCCAAACAGGCACTTGAACCCTGGACCCTCAGATTAAAAGTCTGATGCTCTACCGACTGAGCTATCTGGGCTCGAGGAGCGAGAGCGCACTTTACCCTGGAGCTTGTAGGTCAGGCCTGTGGACGCTCTAGTTCAACGGTTCTCACAGACATAAATGGTGCTCAGCCCTTGGCTTGGAAAGGGCCCATCCCATCTGGTTCTCATGGCTTTCTACAAACTATTAACACAGCTCAGCACCACTATTCAAGGATACAAACCAACAGGGTTCAACCACGGCTCTGTCCTTCATACTTCTTTACCCACTGACTGCCTGCAGTCTGAGACATACAAAGAGACAAGGTTCTTGTGAAACCTGTAAAATGGTGACGTTAACCAAGAGAATGTTGAACTTTGGTCCTATCTGTTATGTTGGCCAGTTTCTAAGTTGAGATCAACTTAACCCCAGTGCTTTCTGTTTAACGACCTTGTTCGTATTTTTGTTTACAACTAGCACACTTTTGACCAGCATGTCGCTTGGAAATCGTTACCAGCATAACTCTTATTCGTAAGGCGCACTCTGAAGGCTTGTCTTGGTTCAAGGAATGCCTTCGTGTCATGGTATGAGAACAAGTAGAATAGCATCAGCATTTTTAATTAAACTTGGCTTTTCTGCACAAGGAGACCAAAATTTCTAACAAACACGTTAATTCCACACCACAAACTGACGTGTAATCTTGGCTCTGTATGCCTCGCAAAAAGCAGGTTTACGCCACCTTTGCCACTGATTGCCCATCGTCTGACACGTATAATGACACAAAGGCCTCGTACAAATGGTAAATGTGTGAAGTTACCCACAAGAAGGCTGAACCATGGTTCTTTCGCATAGGCAGTTGAGTCCCTGAGTTGCGCTTCAGGTATAAGTTGTCCGCGCTTCACTCTCACGCACTGGGGTGAGATCTACCATTTGATCTTGAAAATCTCCCTTAATGTCCAGGGAAGGGAAACCAGGCAGGTTATCCCTTTAAAGGGCTCGTGCCTTGTCCTCTGAAAGAGCTCTTGCCCAGATGTCAGACACTAGTCGCAACAGTCACAGCCCACCACCTGTCTCCGAGTTCCAATGCGTCTTGATCGCCACGCCGATGAACAAGTATGCCTTGCACCATGATGCGCTATAGGCTTCGAGCTGGGACCTCGTGGCACAACGGAAGTGCGTCTGACTCCAGATCAGAAGGCTCAAATCATGTCGGGGTCATTCAATGTGCTCTTTTTCACACAGACCCATGATTTATTTTCTGTGCAGTCTAATAAGGATGCTGTTATATGGACTCCAATCTCTATGATGACCACCCATGTCTTTGTCAACTTCATGCTAAAAGGTAACAAAGCTTAGGTAGCAACACTCTCACCTAGTAACCATTAGTAACTTGACAACCTGCTGAATGTTTACCCTTAGTTTGCCCATTTTGCTTGCTGAACAAAACATGCTGGAAAGAGGCACCTTAGATGGTTTCACTGGACCTCTCAGAGGATCTGGAGGGTACTACAACACCCAAACAGGCACTTGAACCCTGGACCCTCAGATTAAAAGTCTGATGCTCTACCGACTGAGCTATCTGGTCTCGAGAAGAGAGAGAGCGCACTTTACCCTCGAGCTTGTAGGTCAGGCCTGTGGACGCTCTAGTTCAACGGTTCTCACAGACATAAATGGTGCTCAGCCCTTGGCTTGGAAAGGGCCCATCCCATCTGGTTCTCATGGCTTTCTACAAACTATTAACACAGCTCAGCACCACTATTCAAGGATACAAACCAACAGGGTTCAACCACGGGTCTGTCCTTCATACTTCTTTACCCACTGACTGCCTGCAGTCTGAGACATACAAAGAGACAAGGTTCTTGTGAAACCTGTAAAATGGTGACGTTAACCAAGAGAATGTTGAACTTTGGTCCTATCTGTTATGTTGGCCAGTTTCTAAGTTGAGATCAACTTAACCCCAGTGCTTTCTGTTTAACGACCTTGTTCGTATTTTTGTTTACAACTAGCACACTTTTGACCAGCATGTCGCTTGGAAATCGTTACCAGCATAACTCTTATTCGTAAGGCGCACTCTGAAGGCTTGTCTTGGTTCAAGGAATGCCTTCGTGTCATGGTATGAGAACAAGTAGAATAGCATCAGCATTTTTAATTAAACTTGGCTTTTCTGCACAAGGAGACCAAAATTTCTAACAAACACGTTAATTCCACACCACAAACTGACGTGTAATCTTGGCTCTGTATGCCTCGCAAAAAGCAGGTTTACGCCACCTTTGCCACTGATTGCCCATCGTCTGACACGTATAATGACACAAAGGCCTCGTACAAATGGTAAATGTGTGAAGTTACCCAGAAGAAGGCTGAACCATGGTTCTATCGCATAGACACTTGAGTCCCTGAGTTGCGCTTCAGGTATAAGTTGTCCACGCTTCACTCTCACGCACTGGGGTGAGATCTACCATTTGATCTTGAAAATCTCCCTTAATGTTCAGGGAAGGGAAACCTGGCAGGTTATCCCTTTAAAGGGCTTGTGCCCTGTCCTCTGAAAGAGCTCTTGCCCAGATGTCAGACACTAGTCGCAACAGTCACAGCCCACCACCTGTCTCCGAGTTCCAATGCGTCTTGATCGCCACGCCGATGAACAAGTATGCCTTGCACCACGATGCGCTATAGGCTTCGAGCTGGGACCTCGTGGCGCAACGGAAGTGCGTCTGACTCCAGATCAGAAGGTTCAAATCATGTCGGGGTCATTCAATGTGCTCTTTTTCACACAGACCCATGATTTTCTGCGCAGTCTAATAAGGATGCTGTTATATGGACTCCAATCTCTATGATGACCACCCATGTCTTTGTCAACTTCATGCTAAAAGGTAACAAAGCTTAGGTAGCAACACTCTCACCTGGTAACCATTAGTAACTTGACAATCTGCTGAATGTTTACCCTTAGTTTGCCCATTTTGCTTGCTGAACAAAACATGCTGGAAAGAGGCACCTTAGATGGTTTCACTGGACCTCGCAGAGGATCTGGAGGGTACTACAACACCCAAACAGGGACTTGAACCCTGGACCCTCGGATTAAAAGTCTGACGCTCTACCGACTGAGCTATCTGGGCTCGAGGAGCGAGAGCGCACTTTACCCTGGAGCTTGTAGGTCAGGCCTGTGGACGCTCTAGTTCAACGGTTCTCACAGACATAAATGGTGCTCAGCCCTTGGCTTGGAAAGGGCCCATCCCATCTGGTTCTCATGGCTTTCTACAAACTATTAACACAGCTCAGCACCACTATTCAAGGATACAAACCAACAGGGTTCAACCACGGCTCTGTCCTTCATACTTCTTTACCCACTGACTGCCTGCAGTCTGAGACATACAAAGAGACAAGGTTCTTGTGAAACCTGTAAAATGGTGACGTTAACCAAGAGAATGTTGAACTTTGGTCCTATCTGTTATGTTGGCCAGTTTCTAAGTTGAGATCAACTTAACCCCAGTGCTTTCTGTTGAACGACCTTGTTCGTATTTTTGTTTACAACTAGCACACTTTTGACCAGCATGTCGCTTGCAAATCGTTACCAGCATAACTCTTATTCGTAAGGCTCACTCTGGAGGCTTGTCTTGGTTCAAGGAATGCCTTCGTGTCATGGTATGAGAACAAGTAGAATAGCATCAGCATTTTTAATTAAACTTGGCTTTTCTGCACAAGGAGACCAAAATTTCTAACAAACACGTTAATTCCACACCACAAACTGACGTGTAATCTTGGCTCTGTATGCCTCGCAAAAAGCAGGTTTACGCCACCTTTGCCACTGATTGCCCTGACCTACTGAGCTTGTAGGTCAGGCCTGTGGATGCTCTAGTTCAACGGTTCTCACAGACATAAATGGTGCTCAGCCCTTGGCTTGGAAAGGGCCCATCCCATCTGGTTCTCATGGCTTTCTACAAACTATTAACACAGCTCAGCACCACTATTCAAGGATACAAACCAACAGGGTTCAACCATGGGTCTGTCCTTCATACTTCTTTACCCACTGACTGCCTGCAGTCTGAGACATACAAAGAGACAAGGTTCTTGTGAAACCTGTAAAATGGTGATGTTAACCAAGAGAATGTTGAACTTTGGTCCTATCTATTATGTTGGCCAGTTTCTAAGTTGAGATCAACTTAACCCCAGTGCTTTCTGTTTAACGACCTTGTTCGTATTTTTGTTTACAACTAGCACACTTTTGACCAGCATGTCGCTTGGAAATCGTTACCAGCATAACTCTTATTCGTAAGGCGCACTCTGAAGGCTTGTCTTGGTTCAAGGAATGGCTTCGTGTCATGGTATGAGAACAAGTAGAATAGCATCAGCATTTTTAATTAAACTTGGCTTTTCTGCACAAGGAGACCAAAATTTCTAACAAACACGTTAATTCCACACCACAAACTGACGTGTAATCTTGGCTCTGTATGCCTCGCAAAAAGCAGGTTTACGCCACCTTTGCCACTGATTGCCCATCGTCTGACACGTATAATGACACAAAGGCCTCGTACAAATGGTAAATGTGTGAAGTTACCCAGAAGAAGGCTGAACCATGGTTCTATCGCATAGACACTTGAGTCCCTGAGTTGCGCTTCAGGTATAAGTTGTCCACGCTTCACTCTCACTCACTGGGGTGAGATCTACCATTTGATCTTGAAAATCTCCCTTAATGTCCAGGGAAGGGAAACCAGCCAGGTTATGCCTTTAAAGGGCTCGTGCCTTGTCCTCTGAAAGAGCTCTTGCCCAGATGTCAGACACTAGTCGCAACAGTCACAGCCCACCACCTGTCTCCGAGTTCCAATGCGTCTTGATCGCCACGCCGATGAACAAGTATGCCTTGCACCATGATGCGCTATAGGCTTCGAGCTGGGACCTCGTGGCACAACGGAAGTGCGTCTGACTCCAGATCAGAAGGTTCAAATCATGTCGGGGTCATTCAATGTGCTCTTTTTCACACAGACCCATGATTTATTTTCTGTGCAGTCTAATAAGGATGCTGTTATATGGACTCCAATCTCTATGATGACCACCCATGTCTTTGTCAACTTCATGCTAAAAGGTAACAAAGCTTATGTAGCAACACTCTCACCTAGTAACCATTAGTAACTTGACAACCTGTTGAATGTTTACCCTTAGTTTGCCCATTTTGCTTGCTGGACAAAACATGCTGGAAAGAGGCACCTTAGATGGTTTCACTGGACCTCTCAGAGGATCTGGAGGGTACTACAACACCCAAACAGGGACTTGAACCCTGGACCCTCGGATTAAAAGTCTGACGCTCTACCGACTGAGCTATCTGGGCTCGAGGAGCGAGAGCGCACTTTACCCTGGAGCTTGTAGGTCAGGCCTGTGGACGCTCTAGTTCAACGGTTCTCACAGACATAAATGGTGCTCAGCCCTTGGCTTGGAAAGGGCCCATCCCATCTGGTTCTCATGGCTTTCTACAAACTATTAACACAGCTCAGCACCACTATTCAAGGATACAAACCAACAGGGTTCAACCACGGCTCTGTCCTTCATACTTCTTTACCCACTGACTGCCTGCAGTCTGAGACATACAAAGAGACAAGGTTCTTGTGAAACCTGTAAAATGGTGACGTTAACCAAGAGAATGTTGAACTTTGGTCCTATCTGTTATGTTGGCCAGTTTCTAAGTTGAGATCAACTTAACCCCAGTGCTTTCTGTTTAACGACCTTGTTCGTATTTTTGTTTACAACTAGCACACTTTTGACCAGCATGTCGCTTGGAAATCGTTACCAGCATAACTCTTATTCGTAAGGCGCACTCTGAAGGCTTGTCTTGGTTCAAGGAATGCCTTCGTGTCATGGTATGAGAACAAGTAGAATAGCATCAGCATTTTTAATTAAACTTGGCTTTTCTGCACAAGGAGACCAAAATTTCTAACAAACACGTTAATTCCACACCACAAACTGACGTGTAATCTTGGCTCTGTATGCCTCGCAAAAAGCAGGTTTACGCCACCTTTGCCACTGATTGCCCATCGTCTGACACGTATAATGACACAAAGGCCTCGTACAAATGGTAAATGTGTGAAGTTACCCAGAAGAAGGCTGAACCATGGTTCTATCGCATAGACACTTGAGTCCCTGAGTTGCGCTTCAGGTATAAGTTGTCCACGCTTCACTCTCACTCACTGGGGTGAGATCTACCATTTGATCTTGAAAATCTCCCTTAATGTCCAGGGAAGGGAAACCAGCCAGGTTATGCCTTTAAAGGGCTCGTGCCTTGTCCTCTGAAAGAGCTCTTGCCCAGATGTCAGACACTAGTCGCAACAGTCACAGCCCACCACCTGTCTCCGAGTTCCAATGCGTCTTGATCGCCACGCCGATGAACAAGTATGCCTTGCACCATGATGCGCTATAGGCTTCGAGCTGGGACCTCGTGGCGCAACGGAAGTGCGTCTGACTCCAGATCAGAAGGTTCAAATCATGTCGGGGTCATTCAATGTGCTCTTTTTCACACAGACCCATGATTTATTTTCTGTGCAGTCTAATAAGGATGCTGTTATATGGACTCCAATCTCTATGATGACCACCCATGTCTTTGTCAACTTCATGCTAAAAGGTAACAAAGCTTATGTAGCAACACTCTCACCTAGTAACCATTAGTAACTTGACAACCTGTTGAATGTTTACCCTTAGTTTGCCCATTTTGCTTGCTGGACAAAACATGCTGGAAAGAGGCACCTTAGATGGTTTCACTGGACCTCTCAGAGGATCTGGAGGGTACTACAACACCCAAACAGGGACTTGAACCCTGGACCCTCGGATTAAAAGTCTGACGCTCTACCGACTGAGCTATCTGGGCTCGAGGAGCGAGAGCGCACTTTACCCTGGAGCTTGTAGGTCAGGCCTGTGGACGCTCTAGTTCAACGGTTCTCACAGACATAAATGGTGCTCAGCCCTTGGCTTGGAAAGGGCCCATCCCATCTGGTTCTCATGGCTTTCTACAAACTATTAACACAGCTCAGCACCACTATTCAAGGATACAAACCAACAGGGTTCAACCACGGCTCTGTCCTTCATACTTCTTTACCCACTGACTGCCTGCAGTCTGAGACATACAAAGAGACAAGGTTCTTGTGAAACCTGTAAAATGGTGACGTTAACCAAGAGAATGTTGAACTTTGGTCCTATCTGTTATGTTGGCCAGTTTCTAAGTTGAGATCAACTTAACCCCAGTGCTTTCTGTTTAACGACCTTGTTCGTATTTTTGTTTACAACTAGCACACTTTTGACCAGCATGTCGCTTGGAAATCGTTACCAGCATAACTCTTATTCGTAAGGCGCACTCTGAAGGCTTGTCTTGGTTCAAGGAATGCCTTCGTGTCATGGTATGAGAACAAGTAGAATAGCATCAGCATTTTTAATTAAACTTGGCTTTTCTGCACAAGGAGACCAAAATTTCTAACAAACACGTTAATTCCACACCACAAACTGACGTGTAATCTTGGCTCTGTATGCCTCGCAAAAAGCAGGTTTACGCCACCTTTGCCACTGATTGCCCATCGTCTGACACGTATAATGACACAAAGGCCTCGTACAAATGGTAAATGTGTGAAGTTACCCACAAGAAGGCTGAACCATGGTTCTTTCGCATAGGCAGTTGAGTCCCTGAGTTGCGCTTCAGGTATAAGTTGTCCGCGCTTCACTCTCACGCACTGGGGTGAGATCTACCATTTGATCTTGAAAATCTCCCTTAATGTCCAGGGAAGGGAAACCAGGCAGGTTATCCCTTTAAAGGGCTCGTGCCTTGTCCTCTGAAAGAGCTCTTGCCCAGATGTCAGACACTAGTCGCAACAGTCACAGCCCACCACCTGTCTCCGAGTTCCAATGCGTCTTGATCGCCACGCCGATGAACAAGTATGCCTTGCACCATGATGCGCTATAGGCTTCGAGCTGGGACCTCGTGGCACAACGGAAGTGCGTCTGACTCCAGATCAGAAGGCTCAAATCATGTCGGGGTCATTCAATGTGCTCTTTTTCACACAGACCCATGATTTATTTTCTGTGCAGTCTAATAAGGATGCTGTTATATGGACTCCAATCTCTATGATGACCACCCATGTCTTTGTCAACTTCATGCTAAAAGGTAACAAAGCTTAGGTAGCAACACTCTCACCTAGTAACCATTAGTAACTTGACAACCTGCTGAATGTTTACCCTTAGTTTGCCCATTTTGCTTGCTGAACAAAACATGCTGGAAAGAGGCACCTTAGATGGTTTCACTGGACCTCTCAGAGGATCTAGAGGGTACTACAACACCCAAACAGGCACTTGAACCCTGGACCCTCAGATTAAAAGTCTGATGCTCTACCGACTGAGCTATCTGGTCTCGAGAAGAGAGAGAGCGCACTTTACCCTGGAGCTTGTAGGTCAGGCCTGTGGACGCTCTAGTTCAACGGTTCTCACAGACATAAATGGTGCTCAGCCCTTGGCTTGGAAAGGGCCCATCCCATCTGGTTCTCATGGCTTTCTACAAACTATTAACACAGCTCAGCACCACTATTCAAGGATACAAACCAACAGGGTTCAACCACGGCTCTGTCCTTCATACTTCTTTACCCACTGACTGCCTGCAGTCTGAGACATACAAAGAGACAAGGTTCTTGTGAAACCTGTAAAATGGTGACGTTAACCAAGAGAATGTTGAACTTTGGTCCTATCTGTTATGTTGGCCAGTTTCTAAGTTGAGATCAACTTAACCCCAGTGCTTTCTGTTTAACGACCTTGTTCGTATTTTTGTTTACAACTAGCACACTTTTGACCAGCATGTCGCTTGGAAATCGTTACCAGCATAACTCTTATTCGTAAGGCGCACTCTGAAGGCTTGTCTTGGTTCAAGGAATGCCTTCGTGTCATGGTATGAGAACAAGTAGAATAGCATCAGCATTTTTAATTAAACTTGGCTTTTCTGCACAAGGAGACCAAAATTTCTAACAAACACGTTAATTCCACACCACAAACTGACGTGTAATCTTGGCTCTGTATGCCTCGCAAAAAGCAGGTTTACGCCACCTTTGCCACTGATTGCCCATCGTCTGACACGTATAATGACACAAAGGCCTCGTACAAATGGTAAATGTGTGAAGTTACCCAGAAGAAGGCTGAACCATGGTTCTATCGCATAGACACTTGAGTCCCTGAGTTGCGCTTCAGGTATAAGTTGTCCACGCTTCACTCTCACTCACTGGGGTGAGATCTACCATTTGATCTTGAAAATCTCCCTTAATGTCCAGGGAAGGGAAACCAGCCAGGTTATGCCTTTAAAGGGCTCGTGCCTTGTCCTCTGAAAGAGCTCTTGCCCAGATGTCAGACACTAGTCGCAACAGTCACAGCCCACCACCTGTCTCCGAGTTCCAATGCGTCTTGATCGCCACGCCGATGAACAAGTATGCCTTGCACCATGATGCGCTATAGGCTTCGAGCTGGGACCTCGTGGCGCAACGGAAGTGCGTCTGACTCCAGATCAGAAGGTTCAAATCATGTCGGGGTCATTCAATGTGCTCTTTTTCACACAGACCCATGATTTATTTTCTGTGCAGTCTAATAAGGATGCTGTTATATGGACTCCAATCTCTATGATGACCACCCATGTCTTTGTCAACTTCATGCTAAAAGGTAACAAAGCTTATGTAGCAACACTCTCACCTAGTAACCATTAGTAACTTGACAACCTGTTGAATGTTTACCCTTAGTTTGCCCATTTTGCTTGCTGGACAAAACATGCTGGAAAGAGGCACCTTAGATGGTTTCACTGGACCTCTCAGAGGATCTGGAGGGTACTACAACACCCAAACAGGGACTTGAACCCTGGACCCTCGGATTAAAAGTCTGACGCTCTACCGACTGAGCTATCTGGGCTCGAGGAGCGAGAGCGCACTTTACCCTGGAGCTTGTAGGTCAGGCCTGTGGACGCTCTAGTTCAACGGTTCTCACAGACATAAATGGTGCTCAGCCCTTGGCTTGGAAAGGGCCCATCCCATCTGGTTCTCATGGCTTTCTACAAACTATTAACACAGCTCAGCACCACTATTCAAGGATACAAACCAACAGGGTTCAACCACGGCTCTGTCCTTCATACTTCTTTACCCACTGACTGCCTGCAGTCTGAGACATACAAAGAGACAAGGTTCTTGTGAAACCTGTAAAATGGTGACGTTAACCAAGAGAATGTTGAACTTTGGTCCTATCTGTTATGTTGGCCAGTTTCTAAGTTGAGATCAACTTAACCCCAGTGCTTTCTGTTTAACGACCTTGTTCGTATTTTTGTTTACAACTAGCACACTTTTGACCAGCATGTCGCTTGGAAATCGTTACCAGCATAACTCTTATTCGTAAGGCGCACTCTGAAGGCTTGTCTTGGTTCAAGGAATGCCTTCGTGTCATGGTATGAGAACAAGTAGAATAGCATCAGCATTTTTAATTAAACTTGGCTTTTCTGCACAAGGAGACCAAAATTTCTAACAAACACGTTAATTCCACACCACAAACTGACGTGTAATCTTGGCTCTGTATGCCTCGCAAAAAGCAGGTTTACGCCACCTTTGCCACTGATTGCCCATCGTCTGACACGTATAATGACACAAAGGCCTCGTACAAATGGTAAATGTGTGAAGTTACCCACAAGAAGGCTGAACCATGGTTCTTTCGCATAGGCAGTTGAGTCCCTGAGTTGCGCTTCAGGTATAAGTTGTCCGCGCTTCACTCTCACGCACTGGGGTGAGATCTACCATTTGATCTTGAAAATCTCCCTTAATGTCCAGGGAAGGGAAACCAGGCAGGTTATCCCTTTAAAGGGCTCGTGCCTTGTCCTCTGAAAGAGCTCTTGCCCAGATGTCAGACACTAGTCGCAACAGTCACAGCCCACCACCTGTCTCCGAGTTCCAATGCGTCTTGATCGCCACGCCGATGAACAAGTATGCCTTGCACCACGATGCGCTATAGGCTTCGAGCTGGGACCTCGTGGCGCAACGGAAGTGCGTCTGACTCCAGATCAGAAGGTTCAAATCATGTCGGGGTCATTCAATGTGCTCTTTTTCACACAGACCCATGATTTATTTTCTGTGCAGTCTAATAAGGATGCTGTTATATGGACTCCAATCTCTATGATGACCACCCATGTCTTTGTCAACTTCATGCTAAAAGGTAACAAAGCTTAGGTAGCAACACTCTCACCTAGTAACCATTAGTAACTTGACAACCTGCTGAATGTTTACCCTTAGTTTGCCCATTTTGCTTGCTGAACAAAACATGCTGGAAAGAGGCACCTTAGATGGTTTCACTGGACCTCTCAGAGGATCTGGAGGGTACTACAACACCCAAACAGGCACTTGAACCCTGGACCCTCAGATTAAAAGTCTGATGCTCTACCGACTGAGCTATCTGGTCTCGAGAAGAGAGAGAGCGCACTTTACCCTGGAGCTTGTAGGTCAGGCCTGTGGACGCTCTAGTTCAACGGTTCTCACAGACATAAATGGTGCTCAGCCCTTGGCTTGGAAAGGGCCCATCCCATCTGGTTCTCATGGCTTTCTACAAACTATTAACACAGCTCAGCACCACTATTCAAGGATACAAACCAACAGGGTTCAACCACGGCTCTGTCCTTCATACTTCTTTACCCACTGACTGCCTGCAGTCTGAGACATACAAAGAGACAAGGTTCTTGTGAAACCTGTAAAATGGTGACGTTAACCAAGAGAATGTTGAACTTTGGTCCTATCTGTTATGTTGGCCAGTTTCTAAGTTGAGATCAACTTAACCCCAGTGCTTTCTGTTTAACGACCTTGTTCGTATTTTTGTTTACAACTAGCACACTTTTGACCAGCATGTCGCTTGGAAATCGTTACCAGCATAACTCTTATTCGTAAGGCGCACTCTGAAGGCTTGTCTTGGTTCAAGGAATGCCTTCGTGTCATGGTATGAGAACAAGTAGAATAGCATCAGCATTTTTAATTAAACTTGGCTTTTCTGCACAAGGAGACCAAAATTTCTAACAAACACGTTAATTCCACACCACAAACTGACGTGTAATCTTGGCTCTGTATGCCTCGCAAAAAGCAGGTTTACGCCACCTTTGCCACTGATTGCCCATCGTCTGACACGTATAATGACACAAAGGCCTCGTACAAATGGTAAATGTGTGAAGTTACCCAGAAGAAGGCTGAACCATGGTTCTATCGCATAGGCAGTTGAGTCCCTGAGTTGCGCTTCAGGTATAAGTTGTCCGCGCTTCACTCTCACGCACTGGGGTGAGATCTACCATTTGATCTTGAAAATCTCCCTTAATGTTCAGGGAAGGGAAACCTGGCAGGTTATCCCTTTAAAGGGCTTGTGCCCTGTCCTCTGAAAGAGCTCTTGCCCAGATGTCAGACACTAGTCGCAACAGTCACAGCCCACCACCTGTCTCCGAGTTCCAATGCGTCTTGATCGCCACGCCGATGAACAAGTATGCCTTGCACCACGATGCGCTATAGGCTTCGAGCTGGGACCTCGTGGCGCAACGGAAGTGCGTCTGACTCCAGATCAGAAGGTTCAAATCATGTCGGGGTCATTCAATGTGCTCTTTTTCACACAGACCCATGATTTTCTGCGCAGTCTAATAAGGATGCTGTTATATGGACTCCAATCTCTATGATGACCACCCATGTCTTTGTCAACTTCATGCTAAAAGGTAACAAAGCTTAGGTAGCAACACTCTCACCTGGTAACCATTAGTAACTTGACAATCTGCTGAATGTTTACCCTTAGTTTGCCCATTTTGCTTGCTGAACAAAACATGCTGGAAAGAGGCACCTTAGATGGTTTCACTGGACCTCGCAGAGGATCTGGAGGGTACTACAACACCCAAACAGGGACTTGAACCCTGGACCCTCGGATTAAAAGTCTGACGCTCTACCGACTGAGCTATCTGGGCTCGAGGAGCGAGAGCGCACTTTACCCTGGAGCTTGTAGGTCAGGCCTGTGGACGCTCTAGTTCAACGGTTCTCACAGACATAAATGGTGCTCAGCCCTTGGCTTGGAAAGGGCCCATCCCATCTGGTTCTCATGGCTTTCTACAAACTATTAACACAGCTCAGCACCACTATTCAAGGATACAAACCAACAGGGTTCAACCACGGCTCTGTCCTTCATACTTCTTTACCCACTGACTGCCTGCAGTCTGAGACATACAAAGAGACAAGGTTCTTGTGAAACCTGTAAAATGGTGACGTTAACCAAGAGAATGTTGAACTTTGGTCCTATCTGTTATGTTGGCCAGTTTCTAAGTTGAGATCAACTTAACCCCAGTGCTTTCTGTTGAACGACCTTGTTCGTATTTTTGTTTACAACTAGCACACTTTTGACCAGCATGTCGCTTGCAAATCGTTACCAGCATAACTCTTATTCGTAAGGCTCACTCTGGAGGCTTGTCTTGGTTCAAGGAATGCCTTCGTGTCATGGTATGAGAACAAGTAGAATAGCATCAGCATTTTTAATTAAACTTGGCTTTTCTGCACAAGGAGACCAAAATTTCTAACAAACACGTTAATTCCACACCACAAACTGACGTGTAATCTTGGCTCTGTATGCCTCGCAAAAAGCAGGTTTACGCCACCTTTGCCACTGATTGCCCATCGTCTGACACGTATAATGACACAAAGGCCTCGTACAAATGGTAAATGTGTGAAGTTACCCAGAAGAAGGCTGAACCATGGTTCTATCGCATAGGCAGTTGAGTCCCTGAGTTGCGCTTCAGGTATAAGTTGTCCGCGCTTCACTCTCACGCACTGGGGTGAGATCTACCATTTGATCTTGAAAATCTCCCTTAATGTTCAGGGAAGGGAAACCTGGCAGGTTATCCCTTTAAAGGGCTCGTGCCCTGTCCTCTGAAAGAGCTCTTGCCCAGATGTCAGACACTAGTCACAACAGTCACAGCCCACCACCTGTCTCCGAGTTCCAATGCGTCTTGATCGCCACGCCGATGAACAAGTATGCCTTGCACCACGATGCGCTATAGGCTTCGAGCTGGGACCTCGTGGCGCAACGGAAGTGCGTCTGACTCCAGATCAGAAGGTTCAAATCATGTCGGGGTCATTCAATGTGCTCTTTTTCACACAGACCCATGATTTTCTGCGCAGTCTAATAAGGATGCTGTTATATGGACTCCAATCTCTATGATGACCACCCATGTCTTTGTCAACTTCATGCTAAAAGGTAACAAAGCTTAGGTAGCAACACTCTCACCTGGTAACCATTAGTAACTTGACAATCTGCTGAATGTTTACCCTTAGTTTGCCCATTTTGCTTGCTGAACAAAACATGCTGGAAAGAGGCACCTTAGATGGTTTCACTGGACCTCGCAGAGGATCTGGAGGGTACTACAACACCCAAACAGGGACTTGAACCCTGGACCCTCGGATTAAAAGTCTGACGCTCTACCGACTGAGCTATCTGGGCTCGAGGAGCGAGAGCGCACTTTACCCTGGAGCTTGTAGGTCAGGCCTGTGGACGCTCTAGTTCAACGGTTCTCACAGACATAAATGGTGCTCAGCCCTTGGCTTGGAAAGGGCCCATCCCATCTGGTTCTCATGGCTTTCTACAAACTATTAACACAGCTCAGCACCACTATTCAAGGATACAAACCAACAGGGTTCAACCACAGGTCTGTCCTTCATACTTCTTTACCCACTGACTGCCTGCAGTCTGAGACATACAAAGAGACAAGGTTCTTGTGAAACCTGTAAAATGGTGACGTTAACCAAGAGAATGTTGAACTTTGGTCCTATCTATTATGTTGGCCAGTTTCTAAGTTGAGATCAACTTAACCCCAGTGCTTTCTGTTTAACGACCTTGTTCGTATTTTTGTTTACAACTAGCACACTTTTGACCAGCATGTCGCTTGGAAATCGTTACCAGCATAACTCTTATTCGTAAGGCTCACTCTGGAGGCTTGTCTTGGTTCAAGGAATGCCTTCGTGTCATGGTATGAGAACAAGTAGAATAGCATCAGCATTTTTAATTAAACTTGGCTTTTCTGCACAAGGAGACCAAAATTTCTAACAAACACGTTAATTCCACACCACAAACTGACGTGTAATCTTGGCTCTGTATGCCTCGCAAAAAGCAGGTTTACGCCACCTTTGCCACTGATTGCCCTGACCTACTGAGCTTGTAGGTCAGGCCTGTGGATGCTCTAGTTCAACGGTTCTCACAGACATAAATGGTGCTCAGCCCTTGGCTTGGAAAGGGCCCATCCCATCTGGTTCTCATGGCTTTCTACAAACTATTAACACAGCTCAGCACCACTATTCAAGGATTCAAACCAACAGGGTTCAACCATGGGTCTGTCCTTCATACTTCTTTACCCACTGACTGCCTGCAGTCTGAGACATACAAAGAGACAAGGTTCTTGTGAAACCTGTAAAATGGTGATGTTAACCAAGAGAATGTTGAACTTTGGTCCTATCTATTATGTTGGCCAGTTTCTAAGTTGAGATCAACTTAACCCCAGTGCTTTCTGTTTAACGACCTTGTTCGTATTTTTGTTTACAACTAGCACACTTTTGACCAGCATGTCGCTTGGAAATCGTTACCAGCATAACTCTTATTCGTAAGGCGCACTCTGAAGGCTTGTCTTGGTTCAAGGAATGCCTTCGTGTCATGGTATGAGAACAAGTAGAATAGCATCAGCATTTTTAATTAAACTTGGCTTTACTGCACAAGGAGACCAAAATTTCTAACAAACACGTTAATTCCACACCACAAACTGACGTGTAATCTTGGCTCTGTATGCCTCGCAAAAAGCAGGTTTACGCCACCTTTGCCACTGATTGCCCATCGTCTGACACGTATAATGACACAAAGGCCTCGTACAAATGGTAAATGTGTGAAGTTACCCAGAAGAAGGCTGAACCATGGTTCTATCGCATAGGCAGTTGAGTCCCTGAGCTGCGCTTCAGGTATAAGTTGTCCGCGCTTCACTCTCACGCACTGGGGTGAGATCTACCATTTGATCTTGAAAATCTCCCTTAATGTCCAGGGAAGGGAAACCAGGCAGGTTATGCCTTTAAAGGGCTCGTGCCTTGTCCTCTGAAAGAGCTCTTGCCCAGATGTCAGACACTAGTCGCAACAGTCACAGCCCACCACCTGTCTCCGAGTTCCAATGCGTCTTGATCGCCACGCCGATGAACAAGTATGCCTTGCACCACGATGTGCTATAGGCTTCGAGCTGGGACCTCGTGGCGCAACGGTACAGCGTCTGGCTCCAGATCAGAAGGTTGCGTGTTCAAATCACGTTGGGGTCATTCAATGTGCTCTTTTTCACACAGACCCATGATTTTCTGCGCAGTCTAATAAGGATGCTGTTATATGGACTCCAATCTCTATGATGACCACCCATGTCTTTGTCAACTTCATGCTAAAAGGTAACAAAGCTTATGTAGCAACACTCTCACCTAGTAACCATTAGTAACTTGACAACCTGTTGAATGTTTACCCTTAGTTTGCCCATTTTGCTTGCTGGACAAAACATGCTGGAAAGAGGCACCTTAGATGGTTTCACTGGACCTCGCAGAGGATCTGGAGGGTACTACAACACCCAAACAGGGACTTGAACCCTGGACCCTCGGATTAAAAGTCTGACGCTCTACCGACTGAGCTATCTGGGCTCGAGGAGCGAGAGCGCACTTTACCCTGGAGCTTGTAGGTCAGGCCTGTGGACGCTCTAGTTCAACGGTTCTCACAGACATAAATGGTGCTCAGCCCTTGGCTTGGAAAGGGCCCATCCCATCTGGTTCTCATGGCTTTCTACAAACTATTAACACAGCTCAGCACCACTATTCAAGGATACAAACCAACAGGGTTCAACCACGGCTCTGTCCTTCATACTTCTTTACCCACTGACTGCCTGCAGTCTGAGACATACAAAGAGACAAGGTTCTTGTGAAACCTGTAAAATGGTGACGTTAACCAAGAGAATGTTGAACTTTGGTCCTATCTGTTATGTTGGCCAGTTTCTAAGTTGAGATCAACTTAACCCCAGTGCTTTCTGTTTAACGACCTTGTTCGTATTTTTGTTTACAACTAGCACACTTTTGACCAGCATGTCGCTTGGAAATCGTTACCAGCATAACTCTTATTCGTAAGGCGCACTCTGAAGGCTTGTCTTGGTTCAAGGAATGCCTTCGTGTCATGGTATGAGAACAAGTAGAATAGCATCAGCATTTTTAATTAAACTTGGCTTTTCTGCACAAGGAGACCAAAATTTCTAACAAACACGTTAATTCCACACCACAAACTGACGTGTAATCTTGGCTCTGTATGCCTCGCAAAAAGCAGGTTTACGCCACCTTTGCCACTGATTGCCCATCGTCTGACACGTATAATGACACAAAGGCCTCGTACAAATGGTAAATGTGTGAAGTTACCCAGAAGAAGGCTGAACCATGGTTCTATCGCATAGACACTTGAGTCCCTGAGTTGCGCTTCAGGTATAAGTTGTCCACGCTTCACTCTCACTCACTGGGCTGAGATCTACCATTTGATCTTGAAAATCTCCCTTAATGTCCAGGGAAGGGAAACCAGCCAGGTTATGCCTTTAAAGGGCTCGTGCCTTGTCCTCTGAAAGAGCTCTTGCCCAGATGTCAGACACTAGTCGCAACAGTCACAGCCCACCACCTGTCTCCGAGTTCCAATGCGTCTTGATCGCCACGCCGATGAACAAGTATGCCTTGCACCATGATGCGCTATAGGCTTCGAGCTGGGACCTCGTGGCGCAACGGAAGTGCGTCTGACTCCAGATCAGAAGGTTCAAATCATGTCGGGGTCATTCAATGTGCTCTTTTTCACACAGACCCATGATTTATTTTCTGTGCAGTCTAATAAGGATGCTGTTATATGGACTCCAATCTCTATGATGACCACCCATGTCTTTGTCAACTTCATGCTAAAAGGTAACAAAGCTTATGTAGCAACACTCTCACCTAGTAACCATTAGTAACTTGACAACCTGTTGAATGTTTACCCTTAGTTTGCCCATTTTGCTTGCTGGACAAAACATGCTGGAAAGAGGCACCTTAGATGGTTTCACTGGACCTCTCAGAGGATCTGGAGGGTACTACAACACCCAAACAGGGACTTGAACCCTGGACCCTCGGATTAAAAGTCTGACGCTCTACCGACTGAGCTATCTGGGCTCGAGGAGCGAGAGCGCACTTTACCCTGGAGCTTGTAGGTCAGGCCTGTGGACGCTCTAGTTCAACGGTTCTCACAGACATAAATGGTGCTCAGCCCTTGGCTTGGAAAGGGCCCATCCCATCTGGTTCTCATGGCTTTCTACAAACTATTAACACAGCTCAGCACCACTATTCAAGGATACAAACCAACAGGGTTCAACCACGGCTCTGTCCTTCATACTTCTTTACCCACTGACTGCCTGCAGTCTGAGACATACAAAGAGACAAGGTTCTTGTGAAACCTGTAAAATGGTGACGTTAACCAAGAGAATGTTGAACTTTGGTCCTATCTGTTATGTTGGCCAGTTTCTAAGTTGAGATCAACTTAACCCCAGTGCTTTCTGTTTAACGACCTTGTTCGTATTTTTGTTTACAACTAGCACACTTTTGACCAGCATGTCGCTTGGAAATCGTTACCAGCATAACTCTTATTCGTAAGGCGCACTCTGAAGGCTTGTCTTGGTTCAAGGAATGCCTTCGTGTCATGGTATGAGAACAAGTAGAATAGCATCAGCATTTTTAATTAAACTTGGCTTTTCTGCACAAGGAGACCAAAATTTCTAACAAACACGTTAATTCCACACCACAAACTGACGTGTAATCTTGGCTCTGTATGCCTCGCAAAAAGCAGGTTTACGCCACCTTTGCCACTGATTGCCCATCGTCTGACACGTATAATGACACAAAGGCCTCGTACAAATGGTAAATGTGTGAAGTTACCCAGAAGAAGGCTGAACCATGGTTCTATCGCATAGACACTTGAGTCCCTGAGTTGCGCTTCAGGTATAAGTTGTCCACGCTTCACTCTCACTCACTGGGCTGAGATCTACCATTTGATCTTGAAAATCTCCCTTAATGTCCAGGGAAGGGAAACCAGCCAGGTTATGCCTTTAAAGGGCTCGTGCCTTGTCCTCTGAAAGAGCTCTTGCCCAGATGTCAGACACTAGTCGCAACAGTCACAGCCCACCACCTGTCTCCGAGTTCCAATGCGTCTTGATCGCCACGCCGATGAACAAGTATGCCTTGCACCATGATGCGCTATAGGCTTCGAGCTGGGACCTCGTGGCGCAACGGAAGTGCGTCTGACTCCAGATCAGAAGGTTCAAATCATGTCGGGGTCATTCAATGTGCTCTTTTTCACACAGACCCATGATTTATTTTCTGTGCAGTCTAATAAGGATGCTGTTATATGGACTCCAATCTCTATGATGACCACCCATGTCTTTGTCAACTTCATGCTAAAAGGTAACAAAGCTTATGTAGCAACACTCTCACCTAGTAACCATTAGTAACTTGACAACCTGTTGAATGTTTACCCTTAGTTTGCCCATTTTGCTTGCTGGACAAAACATGCTGGAAAGAGGCACCTTAGATGGTTTCACTGGACCTCTCAGAGGATCTGGAGGGTACTACAACACCCAAACAGGGACTTGAACCCTGGACCCTCGGATTAAAAGTCTGACGCTCTACCGACTGAGCTATCTGGGCTCGAGGAGCGAGAGCGCACTTTACCCTGGAGCTTGTAGGTCAGGCCTGTGGACGCTCTAGTTCAACGGTTCTCACAGACATAAATGGTGCTCAGCCCTTGGCTTGGAAAGGGCCCATCCCATCTGGTTCTCATGGCTTTCTACAAACTATTAACACAGCTCAGCACCACTATTCAAGGATACAAACCAACAGGGTTCAACCACGGCTCTGTCCTTCATACTTCTTTACCCACTGACTGCCTGCAGTCTGAGACATACAAAGAGACAAGGTTCTTGTGAAACCTGTAAAATGGTGACGTTAACCAAGAGAATGTTGAACTTTGGTCCTATCTGTTATGTTGGCCAGTTTCTAAGTTGAGATCAACTTAACCCCAGTGCTTTCTGTTTAACGACCTTGTTCGTATTTTTGTTTACAACTAGCACACTTTTGACCAGCATGTCGCTTGGAAATCGTTACCAGCATAACTCTTATTCGTAAGGCGCACTCTGAAGGCTTGTCTTGGTTCAAGGAATGCCTTCGTGTCATGGTATGAGAACAAGTAGAATAGCATCAGCATTTTTAATTAAACTTGGCTTTTCTGCACAAGGAGACCAAAATTTCTAACAAACACGTTAATTCCACACCACAAACTGACGTGTAATCTTGGCTCTGTATGCCTCGCAAAAAGCAGGTTTACGCCACCTTTGCCACTGATTGCCCATCGTCTGACACGTATAATGACACAAAGGCCTCGTACAAATGGTAAATGTGTGAAGTTACCCAGAAGAAGGCTGAACCATGGTTCTATCGCATAGACACTTGAGTCCCTGAGTTGCGCTTCAGGTATAAGTTGTCCACGCTTCACTCTCACTCACTGGGGTGAGATCTACCATTTGATCTTGAAAATCTCCCTTAATGTCCAGGGAAGGGAAACCAGCCAGGTTATGCCTTTAAAGGGCTCGTGCCTTGTCCTCTGAAAGAGCTCTTGCCCAGATGTCAGACACTAGTCGCAACAGTCACAGCCCACCACCTGTCTCCGAGTTCCAATGCGTCTTGATCGCCACGCCGATGAACAAGTATGCCTTGCACCATGATGCGCTATAGGCTTCGAGCTGGGACCTCGTGGCGCAACGGAAGTGCGTCTGACTCCAGATCAGAAGGTTCAAATCATGTCGGGGTCATTCAATGTGCTCTTTTTCACACAGACCCATGATTTATTTTCTGTGCAGTCTAATAAGGATGCTGTTATATGGACTCCAATCTCTATGATGACCACCCATGTCTTTGTCAACTTCATGCTAAAAGGTAACAAAGCTTATGTAGCAACACTCTCACCTAGTAACCATTAGTAACTTGACAACCTGTTGAATGTTTACCCTTAGTTTGCCCATTTTGCTTGCTGGACAAAACATGCTGGAAAGAGGCACCTTAGATGGTTTCACTGGACCTCTCAGAGGATCTGGAGGGTACTACAACACCCAAACAGGGACTTGAACCCTGGACCCTCGGATTAAAAGTCTGACGCTCTACCGACTGAGCTATCTGGGCTCGAGGCGCGAGAGCGCACTTTACCCTGGAGCTTGTAGGTCAGGCCTGTGGACGCTCTAGTTCAACGGTTCTCACAGACATAAATGGTGCTCAGCCCTTGGCTTGGAAAGGGCCCATCCCATCTGGTTCTCATGGCTTTCTACAAACTATTAACACAGCTCAGCACCACTATTCAAGGATACAAACCAACAGGGTTCAACCACGGCTCTGTCCTTCATACTTCTTTACCCACTGACTGCCTGCAGTCTGAGACATACAAAGAGACAAGGTTCTTGTGAAACCTGTAAAATGGTGACGTTAACCAAGAGAATGTTGAACTTTGGTCCTATCTGTTATGTTGGCCAGTTTCTAAGTTGAGATCAACTTAACCCCAGTGCTTTCTGTTTAACGACCTTGTTCGTATTTTTGTTTACAACTAGCACACTTTTGACCAGCATGTCGCTTGGAAATCGTTACCAGCATAACTCTTATTCGTAAGGCGCACTCTGAAGGCTTGTCTTGGTTCAAGGAATGCCTTCGTGTCATGGTATGAGAACAAGTAGAATAGCATCAGCATTTTTAATTAAACTTGGCTTTTCTGCACAAGGAGACCAAAATTTCTAACAAACACGTTAATTCCACACCACAAACTGACGTGTAATCTTGGCTCTGTATGCCTCGCAAAAAGCAGGTTTACGCCACCTTTGCCACTGATTGCCCATCGTCTGACACGTATAATGACACAAAGGCCTCGTACAAATGGTAAATGTGTGAAGTTACCCAGAAGAAGGCTGAACCATGGTTCTATCGCATAGACACTTGAGTCCCTGAGTTGCGCTTCAGGTATAAGTTGTCCACGCTTCACTCTCACTCACTGGGGTGAGATCTACCATTTGATCTTGAAAATCTCCCTTAATGTCCAGGGAAGGGAAACCAGCCAGGTTATGCCTTTAAAGGGCTCGTGCCTTGTCCTCTGAAAGAGCTCTTGCCCAGATGTCAGACACTAGTCGCAACAGTCACAGCCCACCACCTGTCTCCGAGTTCCAATGCGTCTTGATCGCCACGCCGATGAACAAGTATGCCTTGCACCATGATGCGCTATAGGCTTCGAGCTGGGACCTCGTGGCGCAACGGAAGTGCGTCTGACTCCAGATCAGAAGGTTCAAATCATGTCGGGGTCATTCAATGTGCTCTTTTTCACACAGACCCATGATTTATTTTCTGTGCAGTCTAATAAGGATGCTGTTATATGGACTCCAATCTCTATGATGACCACCCATGTCTTTGTCAACTTCATGCTAAAAGGTAACAAAGCTTATGTAGCAACACTCTCACCTAGTAACCATTAGTAACTTGACAACCTGTTGAATGTTTACCCTTAGTTTGCCCATTTTGCTTGCTGGACAAAACATGCTGGAAAGAGGCACCTTAGATGGTTTCACTGGACCTCTCAGAGGATCTGGAGGGTACTACAACACCCAAACAGGGACTTGAACCCTGGACCCTCGGATTAAAAGTCTGACGCTCTACCGACTGAGCTATCTGGGCTCGAGGAGCGAGAGCGCACTTTACCCTGGAGCTTGTAGGTCAGGCCTGTGGACGCTCTAGTTCAACGGTTCTCACAGACATAAATGGTGCTCAGCCCTTGGCTTGGAAAGGGCCCATCCCATCTGGTTCTCATGGCTTTCTACAAACTATTAACACAGCTCAGCACCACTATTCAAGGATACAAACCAACAGGGTTCAACCACGGCTCTGTCCTTCATACTTCTTTACCCACTGACTGCCTGCAGTCTGAGACATACAAAGAGACAAGGTTCTTGTGAAACCTGTAAAATGGTGACGTTAACCAAGAGAATGTTGAACTTTGGTCCTATCTGTTATGTTGGCCAGTTTCTAAGTTGAGATCAACTTAACCCCAGTGCTTTCTGTTTAACGACCTTGTTCGTATTTTTGTTTACAACTAGCACACTTTTGACCAGCATGTCGCTTGGAAATCGTTACCAGCATAACTCTTATTCGTAAGGCGCACTCTGAAGGCTTGTCTTGGTTCAAGGAATGCCTTCGTGTCATGGTATGAGAACAAGTAGAATAGCATCAGCATTTTTAATTAAACTTGGCTTTTCTGCACAAGGAGACCAAAATTTCTAACAAACACGTTAATTCCACACCACAAACTGACGTGTAATCTTGGCTCTGTATGCCTCGCAAAAAGCAGGTTTACGCCACCTTTGCCACTGATTGCCCATCGTCTGACACGTATAATGACACAAAGGCCTCGTACAAATGGTAAATGTGTGAAGTTACCCAGAAGAAGGCTGAACCATGGTTCTATCGCATAGACACTTGAGTCCCTGAGTTGCGCTTCAGGTATAAGTTGTCCACGCTTCACTCTCACTCACTGGGGTGAGATCTACCATTTGATCTTGAAAATCTCCCTTAATGTCCAGGGAAGGGAAACCAGCCAGGTTATGCCTTTAAAGGGCTCGTGCCTTGTCCTCTGAAAGAGCTCTTGCCCAGATGTCAGACACTAGTCGCAACAGTCACAGCCCACCACCTGTCTCCGAGTTCCAATGCGTCTTGATCGCCACGCCGATGAACAAGTATGCCTTGCACCATGATGCGCTATAGGCTTCGAGCTGGGACCTCGTGGCGCAACGGAAGTGCGTCTGACTCCAGATCAGAAGGTTCAAATCATGTCGGGGTCATTCAATGTGCTCTTTTTCACACAGACCCATGATTTATTTTCTGTGCAGTCTAATAAGGATGCTGTTATATGGACTCCAATCTCTATGATGACCACCCATGTCTTTGTCAACTTCATGCTAAAAGGTAACAAAGCTTATGTAGCAACACTCTCACCTAGTAACCATTAGTAACTTGACAACCTGTTGAATGTTTACCCTTAGTTTGCCCATTTTGCTTGCTGGACAAAACATGCTGGAAAGAGGCACCTTAGATGGTTTCACTGGACCTCTCAGAGGATCTGGAGGGTACTACAACACCCAAACAGGGACTTGAACCCTGGACCCTCGGATTAAAAGTCTGACGCTCTACCGACTGAGCTATCTGGGCTCGAGGAGCGAGAGCGCACTTTACCCTGGAGCTTGTAGGTCAGGCCTGTGGACGCTCTAGTTCAACGGTTCTCACAGACATAAATGGTGCTCAGCCCTTGGCTTGGAAAGGGCCCATCCCATCTGGTTCTCATGGCTTTCTACAAACTATTAACACAGCTCAGCACCACTATTCAAGGATACAAACCAACAGGGTTCAACCACGGCTCTGTCCTTCATACTTCTTTACCCACTGACTGCCTGCAGTCTGAGACATACAAAGAGACAAGGTTCTTGTGAAACCTGTAAAATGGTGACGTTAACCAAGAGAATGTTGAACTTTGGTCCTATCTGTTATGTTGGCCAGTTTCTAAGTTGAGATCAACTTAACCCCAGTGCTTTCTGTTTAACGACCTTGTTCGTATTTTTGTTTACAACTAGCACACTTTTGACCAGCATGTCGCTTGGAAATCGTTACCAGCATAACTCTTATTCGTAAGGCGCACTCTGAAGGCTTGTCTTGGTTCAAGGAATGCCTTCGTGTCATGGTATGAGAACAAGTAGAATAGCATCAGCATTTTTAATTAAACTTGGCTTTTCTGCACAAGGAGACCAAAATTTCTAACAAACACGTTAATTCCACACCACAAACTGACGTGTAATCTTGGCTCTGTATGCCTCGCAAAAAGCAGGTTTACGCCACCTTTGCCACTGATTGCCCATCGTCTGACACGTATAATGACACAAAGGCCTCGTACAAATGGTAAATGTGTGAAGTTACCCAGAAGAAGGCTGAACCATGGTTCTATCGCATAGACACTTGAGTCCCTGAGTTGCGCTTCAGGTATAAGTTGTCCACGCTTCACTCTCACTCACTGGGGTGAGATCTACCATTTGATCTTGAAAATCTCCCTTAATGTCCAGGGAAGGGAAACCAGCCAGGTTATGCCTTTAAAGGGCTCGTGCCTTGTCCTCTGAAAGAGCTCTTGCCCAGATGTCAGACACTAGTCGCAACAGTCACAGCCCACCACCTGTCTCCGAGTTCCAATGCGTCTTGATCGCCACGCCGATGAACAAGTATGCCTTGCACCATGATGCGCTATAGGCTTCGAGCTGGGACCTCGTGGCACAACGGAAGTGCGTCTGACTCCAGATCAGAAGGTTCAAATCATGTCGGGGTCATTCAATGTGCTCTTTTTCACACAGACCCATGATTTATTTTCTGTGCAGTCTAATAAGGATGCTGTTATATGGACTCCAATCTCTATGATGACCACCCATGTCTTTGTCAACTTCATGCTAAAAGGTAACAAAGCTTAGGTAGCAACACTCTCACCTAGTAACCATTAGTAACTTGACAACCTGCTGAATGTTTACCCTTAGTTTGCCCATTTTGCTTGCTGAACAAAACATGCTGGAAAGAGGCACCTTAGATGGTTTCACTGGACCTCTCAGAGGATCTGGAGGGTACTACAACACCCAAACAGGCACTTGAACCCTGGACCCTCAGATTAAAAGTCTGACGCTCTACCGACTGAGCTATCTGGGCTCGAGAAGAGAGAGAGCGCACTTTACCCTCGAGCTTGTAGGTCAGGCCTGTGGACGCTCTAGTTCAACGGTTCTCACAGACATAAATGGTGCTCAGCCCTTGGCTTGGAAAGGGCCCATCCCATCTGGTTCTCATGGCTTTCTACAAACTATTAACACAGCTCAGCACCACTATTCAAGGATACAAACCAACAGGGTTCAACCATGGGTCTGTCCTTCATACTTCTTTACCCACTGACTGCCTGCAGTCTGAGACATACAAAGAGACAAGGTTCTTGTGAAACCTGTAAAATGGTGATGTTAACCAAGAGAATGTTGAACTTTGGTCCTATCTATTATGTTGGCCAGTTTCTAAGTTGAGATCAACTTAACCCCAGTGCTTTCTGTTTAACGACCTTGTTCGTATTTTTGTTTACAACTAGCACACTTTTGACCAGCATGTCGCTTGGAAATCGTTACCAGCATAACTCTTATTCGTAAGGCGCACTCTGAAGGCTTGTCTTGGTTCAAGGAATGCCTTCGTGTCATGGTATGAGAACAAGTAGAATAGCATCAGCATTTTTAATTAAACTTGGCTTTACTGCACAAGGAGACCAAAATTTCTAACAAACACGTTAATTCCACACCACAAACTGACGTGTAATCTTGGCTCTGTATGCCTCGCAAAAAGCAGGTTTACGCCACCTTTGCCACTGATTGCCCATCGTCTGACACGTATAATGACACAAAGGCCTCGTACAAATGGTAAATGTGTGAAGTTACCCAGAAGAAGGCTGAACCATGGTTCTATCGCATAGACACTTGAGTCCCTGAGTTGCGCTTCAGGTATAAGTTGTCCACGCTTCACTCTCACGCACTGGGGTGAGATCTACCATTTGATCTTGAAAATCTCCCTTAATGTTCAGGGAAGGGAAACCTGGCAGGTTATCCCTTTAAAGGGCTTGTGCCCTGTCCTCTGAAAGAGCTCTTGCCCAGATGTCAGACACTAGTCGCAACAGTCACAGCCCACCACCTGTCTCCGAGTTCCAATGCGTCTTGATCGCCACGCCGATGAACAAGTATGCCTTGCACCACGATGCGCTATAGGCTTTGAGCTGGGACCTCGTGGCGCAACGGTACTGCGTCTGACTCCAGATCAGAAGGTTGCGTGTTCAAATCACGTCGGGGTCATTCAATGTGCTCTTTTTCACACAGACCCATGATTTTCTGCGCAGTCTAATAAGGATGCTGTTATATGGACTCCAATCTCTATGATGACCACCCATGTCTTTGTCAACTTCATGCTAAAAGGTAACAAAGCTTATGTAGCAACACTCTCACCTAGTAACCATTAGTAACTTGACAACCTGTTGAATGTTTACCCTTAGTTTGCCCATTTTGCTTGCTGGACAAAACATGCTGGAAAGAGGCACCTTAGATGGTTTCACTGGACCTCTCAGAGCATCTGGAGGGTACTACAACACCCAAACAGGGACTTGAACCCTGGACCCTCGGATTAAAAGTCTGACGCTCTACCGACTGAGCTATCTGGGCTCGAGGAGCGAGAGCGCACTTTACCCTGGAGCTTGTAGGTCAGGCCTGTGGACGCTCTAGTTCAACGGTTCTCACAGACATAAATGGTGCTCAGCCCTTGGCTTGGAAAGGGCCCATCCCATCTGGTTCTCATGGCTTTCTACAAACTATTAACACAGCTCAGCACCACTATTCAAGGATACAAACCAACAGGGTTCAACCATGGGTCTGTCCTTCATACTTCTTTACCCACTGACTGCCTGCAGTCTGAGACATACAAAGAGACAAGGTTCTTGTGAAACCTGTAAAATGGTGATGTTAACCAAGAGAATGTTGAACTTTGGTCCTATCTATTATGTTGGCCAGTTTCTAAGTTGAGATCAACTTAACCCCAGTGCTTTCTGTTTAACGACCTTGTTCGTATTTTTGTTTACAACTAGCACACTTTTGACCAGCATGTCGCTTGGAAATCGTTACCAGCATAACTCTTATTCGTAAGGCGCACTCTGAAGGCTTGTCTTGGTTCAAGGAATGCCTTCGTGTCATGGTATGAGAACAAGTAGAATAGCATCAGCATTTTTAATTAAACTTGGCTTTACTGCACAAGGAGACCAAAATTTCTAACAAACAAGTTAATTCCACACCACAAACTGACGTGTAATCTTGGCTCTGTATGCCTCGCAAAAAGCAGGTTTACGCCACCTTTGCCACTGATTGCCCATCGTCTGACACGTATAATGACACAAAGGCCTCGTACAAATGGTAAATGTGTGAAGTTACCCAGAAGAAGGCTGAACCATGGTTCTATCGCATAGACACTTGAGTCCCTGAGTTGCGCTTCAGGTATAAGTTGTCCACGCTTCACTCTCACGCACTGGGGTGAGATCTACCATTTGATCTTGAAAATCTCCCTTAATGTTCAGGGAAGGGAAACCTGGCAGGTTATCCCTTTAAAGGGCTTGTGCCCTGTCCTCTGAAAGAGCTCTTGCCCAGATGTCAGACACTAGTCGCAACAGTCACAGCCCACCACCTGTCTCCGAGTTCCAATGCGTCTTGATCGCCACGCCGATGAACAAGTATGCCTTGCACCACGATGCGCTATAGGCTTCGACCTGGGACCTCGTGGCGCAACGGTACTGCGTCTGACTCCAGATCAGAAGGTTGCGTGTTCAAATCACGTCGGGGTCATTCAATGTGCTCTTTTTCACACAGACCCATGATTTTCTGCGCAGTCTAATAAGGATGCTGTTATATGGACTCCAATCTCTATGATGACCACCCATGTCTTTGTCAACTTCATGCTAAAAGGTAACAAAGCTTATGTAGCAACACTCTCACCTAGTAACCATTAGTAACTTGACAACCTGTTGAATGTTTACCCTTAGTTTGCCCATTTTGCTTGCTGGACAAAACATGCTGGAAAGAGGCACCTTAGATGGTTTCACTGGACCTCTCAGAGCATCTGGAGGGTACTACAACACCCAAACAGGGACTTGAACCCTGGACCCTCGGATTAAAAGTCTGACGCTCTACCGACTGAGCTATCTGGGCTCGAGGAGCGAGAGCGCACTTTACCCTGGAGCTTGTAGGTCAGGCCTGTGGACGCTCTAGTTCAACGGTTCTCACAGACATAAATGGTGCTCAGCCCTTGGCTTGGAAAGGGCCCATCCCATCTGGTTCTCATGGCTTTCTACAAACTATTAACACAGCTCAGCACCACTATTCAAGGATACAAACCAACAGGGTTCAACCACGGCTCTGTCCTTCATACTTCTTTACCCACTGACTGCCTGCAGTCTGAGACATACAAAGAGACAAGGTTCTTGTGAAACCTGTAAAATGGTGACGTTAACCAAGAGAATGTTGAACTTTGGTCCTATCTGTTATGTTGGCCAGTTTCTAAGTTGAGATCAACTTAATCCCAGTGCTTTCTGTTTAACGACCTTGTTCGTATTTTTGTTTACAACTAGCACACTTTTGACCAGCATGTCGCTTGGAAATCGTTACCAGCATAACTCTTATTCGTAAGGCGCACTCTGAAGGCTTGTCTTGGTTCAAGGAATGCCTTCGTGTCATGGTATGAGAACAAGTAGAATAGCATCAGCATTTTTAATTAAACTTGGCTTTTCTGCACAAGGAGACCAAAATTTCTAACAAACACGTTAATTCCACACCACAAACTGACGTGTAATCTTGGCTCTGTATGCCTCGCAAAAAGCAGGTTTACGCCACCTTTGCCACTGATTGCCCATCGTCTGACACGTATAATGACACAAAGGCCTCGTACAAATGGTAAATGTGTGAAGTTACCCAGAAGAAGGCTGAACCATGGTTCTATCGCATAGGCAGTTGAGTCCCTGAGTTGCGCTTCAGGTATAAGTTGTCCACGCTTCACTCTCACTCACTGGGGTGAGATCTACCATTTGATCTTGAAAATCTCCCTTAATGTCCAGGGAAGGGAAACCAGCCAGGTTATGCCTTTAAAGGGCTCGTGCCTTGTCCTCTGAAAGAGCTCTTGCCCAGATATCAGACACTAGTCGCAACAGTCACAGCCCACCACCTGTCTCCGAGTTCCAATGCGTCTTGATCGCCACGCCGATGAACAAGTATGCCTTGCACCATGATGCGCTATAGGCTTCGAGCTGGGACCTCGTGGCGCAACGGAAGTGCGTCTGACTCCAGATCAGAAGGTTCAAATCATGTCGGGGTCATTCAATGTGCTCTTTTTCACACAGACCCATGATTTATTTTCTGTGCAGTCTTATAAGGATGCTGTTATATGGACTCCAATCTCTATGATGACCACCCATGTCTTTGTCAACTTCATGCTAAAAGGTAACAAAGCTTAGGTAGCAACACTCTCACCTAGTAACCATTAGTAACTTGACAACCTGCTGAATGTTTACCCTTAGTTTGCCCATTTTGCTTGCTGAACAAAACATGCTGGAAAGAGGCACCTTAGATGGTTTCACTGGACCTCTCAGAGGATCTGGAGGGTACTACAACACCCAAACAGGCACTTGAACCCTGGACCCTCAGATTAAAAGTCTGATGCTCTACCGACTGAGCTATCTGGGCTCGAGAAGCGAGAGCGCACTTTACCCTGGAGCTTGTAGGTCAGGCCTGTGGACGCTCTAGTTCAACGGTTCTCACAGACATAAATGGTGCTCAGCCCTTGGCTTGGAAAGGGCCCATCCCATCTGGTTCTCATGGCTTTCTACAAACTATTAACACAGCTCAGCACCACTATTCAAGGATACAAACCAACAGGGTTCAACCACAGGTCTGTCCTTCATAATTCTTTACCCACTGACTGCCTTCAGTCTGAGACATACAAAGAGACAAGGTTCTTGTGAAACCTGTAAAATGGTGACGTTAACCAAGAGAATGTTGAACTTTGGTCCTATCTATTATGTTGGCCAGTTTCTAAGTTGAGATCAACTTAACCCCAGTGCTTTCTGTTTAACGACCTTGTTCGTATTTTTGTTTACAACTAGCACACTTTTGACCAGCATGTCGCTTGGAAATCGTTACCAGCATAACTCTTATTCGTAAGGCTCACTCTGGAGGCTTGTCTTGGATCAAGGAATGCCTTCGTGTCATGGTATGAGAACAAGTAGAATAGCATCAGCATTTTTAATTAAACTTGGCTTTTCTGCACAAGGAGACCAAAATTTCTAACAAACACGTTAATTCCACACCACAAACTGACGTGTAATCTTGGCTCTGTATGCCTCGCAAAAAGCAGGTTTACGCCACCTTTGCCACTGATTGCCCATCGTCTGACACGTATAATGACACAAAGGCCTCGTACAAATGGTAAATGTGTGAAGTTACCCAGAAGAAGGCTGAACCATGGTTCTAACGCATAGGCAGTTGAGTCCCTGAGTTGCGCTTCAGGTATAAGTTGTCCACGCTTCACTCTCACGCACTGGGGTGAGATCTACCATTTGATCTTGAAAATCTCCCTTAATGTCCAGGGAAGGGAAACCAGGCAGGTTATCCCTTTAAAGGGCTCGTGCCTTGTCCTCTGAAAGAGCTCTTGCCCAGATGTCAGACACTAGTCGCAACAGTCACAGCCCACCACCTGTCTCCGAGTTCCAATGCGTCTTGAGCGCCACAAAGATGAACAAGTATGCATTGCACCATGGTGCGCTATAGGCTTTGAGCTGGGACCTCGTGGCGCAACGGAAGTGCGTCTGACTCCAGATCAGAAGGTTCAAATCATGTCGGGGTCATTCAATGTGCTCTTTTTCACACAGACCCATGATTTTCTGCGCAGTCTAATAAGGATGCTGTTATATGGACTCCAATCTCTATGATGACCACCCATGTCTTTGTCAACTTCATGCTAAAAGGTAACAAAGCTTAGGTAGCAACACTCTCAGCTAGTAACCATTAGTAACTTGACAACCTGCTGAATGTTTACCCTTAGTTTGCCCATTTTGCTTGCTGAACAAAACATGCTGGAAAGTGGCACCTTAGATGGTTTCACTGGTCCTCTCAGAAGATATGGAGGGTACTACAACACCCAAACAGGGACTTGAACCCTGGACCCTCAGATTAAAAGTCTGATGCTATATATATATATATATTTCATTAGAAAAAGTGCAGTACATTTTCATGGTACGGTCAGTACTGTTTATTTTTGTAATAAAGTGAACTTAATTTTTCCACTGAGTGTTATATTTTCATTCAGTAGTAATCGGTTATTAGTAGGTGCTACCCGACTTGGTTATCGGCATCTGTAAGATCCACTGTCGATCAGCCTTCAAAATAGATTAATGTGTATGACATGATCTTCTTTAATTAATAACGAAATGCGCTTGTTGACAACTTGCTGTGGTGTAAGGGGAATAAAACACTTCAGAATGTGCAGTTCTACCTTAGGGTGATAACGGTCACTTCACTTCATTGGATCGTTGACTGTTTTCCTGTAACCGTATGTTTATTCCTTACATAAATTAAACACAAAGCATGTAGGGGTTCTACATGCATGTAGTATTTGTACAATCAATAACCTATTTGAGTAATACATTGTGGTATATAAACTGAACTTTGTGTTTGATGTGTCTGCAGTGCCCAACGCCCGTGGTGGTGGCAGTGCATGGCGTGTGTGTGGAAGCAGGTCTGTTGGGAGTGTTAAGTACCATCATCTCATACACTCACCACAACTCTGGGAAGTTCCATCCATATTGTTTGCTGTCACTTTTCCTGCAAAGCTTTAACCATCAGAGAGTTATCTTTTACTGGGGCTTTTAGCTGCAGGAGACTGAATTACTAAGTTTTTTTTTTTGTGGATCTGATTTCTTCTTTTCAGGAGTGGATCTAATCACAGCCTGTGATATTCGTCTGTGCACACAGGATGCCTGGTTTCAGGTGAAGGTATGAGGAACATTAACTTGCCATACATTGCTTGCTTACATGTTTACACCAAGATCTGTAAACAAGCTATTTTTGTCCATATGATCATATATAGAGATAGTAAGTGATGAGAAGATAAGAATGGGCTGATTGTTCTGACTCGTACAAGCCCCTATGAAAGAGTTGACCACAAGGGGGCACACTCTGAACAATTATTTACATTTGCAGTTTGTTGAAGATTAAATAAACCACAGTGAGCATCAGATGTCTGGTTTTAATACAAAGTTTTATGATGAACTATTTTATGATATTACCATCTTGTCATTTATCAAAGAAGAGCTACAAAACCTGAAATTTGTTCATTTTTAGACAGAAAAATTCTGCAGTGTAGCTCTTCTAGTGGGCTTTCCCACTGGATGTTTAGTCCAACACAGAGCAGTTTGCATGAAAAGTTGGTAATGTGACCGTCGTAATGTGGACTGGGAAGTGCACTGCGGTACCGAACCCGAGACTACCTGTAGAAGGTGGTCCGAGTTCAGTTACAATGGAACTGTGAATGTGAATTGTCCCATGAATGTGAACGTAACTTGTATCCGGGTCTGCACTTTTTCAGGAAGTAGAGTAACCTGTGCTGAAGGCCTGTTGTGGTGATGACGTGTCATGACATGTTTTGGCCCAAATCTGCAGTGACTTTGAAAAAGTGGAAGCTCCTCTGAATATTGTGGAGTTTCTTGATTTTGCGTTAATTTCTGTGATCACAAAAAGGTGAAATTCTGGACTGACACATGGAAGATATGGAATGATAACAGAAGAATGTGACTTTGGGTTGTACCATGTATTTTTTTCATGTAGCTTTATTATTTAGTATAAATGAAGGCAAGTGTGTGTTCTGTTCTTCATCTCTGCAGTCGTGTGTTCCCTGATAGTCCATGATTGCTGGAGCTCTGGAAATAGCAGGTGAGATTGCAGGCCGGAGTCGCGTCACTGTCCAAGGAACCAAAATCAACCTCCTCTGCTCCTGAGACCACAGTGTAACTGAGAGCCTAGACTACATGGTAAGAACCTGCTTAAGACATGAAAAGCATTTTTAGCCTCAAGGTAGACCCATGCACACACAGTATGGCCACAAACACAAAGTAGAGCGGTCGAAATCTGAGATATCTCCTCTGCGTCTCCAGGCTACTTGGAACATGAACATGTTGCAGACACAGGATCTTATGAAGTCAGCGCAGGCAGCCCTGGAAAAGAAGAGTCCGAAAGACGTGCCCTTCTCCAAGCTTTAAAGGAGAAGATCCAGGGCTGTTGAAGCTGCGGTGGAACTGAGACATCATCATCCACATATCTTTAGTTCTTCTTGCTAAGTCTGTTTCTTTTTAGTCTTTTTATTTTTAGACTGGTCAAAAGACTGATTAGTGGAAGTGAAATGATAGATGAACTTTTATTTACTTGCTTTATTATTTGCAGGTGCCTTGTACAGTAAGACAGGGTAACTAATACTCAAAAGCTTTTTTTGTGTGTTAACATGTACAGTAGATGGACATATTTTTTCTGGTGCTGTGACTGCAGAATGTAGTGCAGTTAACACATAAAATTTCCTTGGATGCTCACTTTTAACTCTAGGAGGTCACAGTTTGCCCAGACATCTTTTTTTAAATCCGTCAATCCATCACCCACACGTCATTCTGGGGGACGAAGAGGAGGAAGCTGGACAGATAAATTTATTTATTTTATTTATCATTGCTGTGTTTCCTCAATCGAGTGCAGAAAGAAGAAAAACAACACAACTGATTTAAAATAAAAATATAGAAAATAATCTAATGTAAGATTCTGATCCGGTTGCTTTCAGCAGGAAGGCTGTCCTCTTTCCTGTTGCTCTTTCTCTTCTATTAGTCCATTGTCCAGTCTGAATCGGTTTTGATTCGTTTCGAGACGATTCGGAGTCGAATAATTTTCTAGTGAGAGTCGCACACTTCCAAACGAACTAGACTGAGATGAGTATTTGATTCTCACTAGAAAGTGATTCGACCTCTGAATAAACTCGAAATGATCAGTCAAACTGATTCAGACTCTATAAAAGGACTATGAGTATTGATTAAGATATATATTCCAATGTTTTGCTTTACAATTCCATTGTGTGTGTCGTTGTGTGTGTGTGTGTGTGTGTGTGTGTGTGTGTGTATGTGTGTGCGTGCGCGCGCACGGTGTTTTTCAGGAGAACGAGAAACTCGGACACAACAGTACATCCTGACCATTGGTACTGTGTACACATCAACATACACACACGTCTCCATGCTGGACACTCAGGAGCCTTTCACACAGTGCTAGGAATATCCCGGGACAGAGAGAAACGCACCTTCTAAGTGAGCGAGTTTAGCGTCAACCGTGTGAAATTTGCTGTAGCGTGAACATTCGCCTCTGTGAGCTTCACTTCTCCGTAGGGTTCACTGTAATTAGACATAAAATGTACATAGTTTTATTTTTCATGCATTTAGGAGTTTATGTGTTTTTTTTTTTTTTTACTCTTCGAGGAACAAGAAATGATCTTTCGAGGCAGCTTCTTCATCACTACCTGCTCCGTTTGACTCAAAAATGTAACGACCGGTTTCAAAAAGTCACGATGTCTTCAGTTCATGAGATTTTACTGTTGAATTTAAACAGGAAATGTGAAATATATTTTCCCTTTGTTTCCTCTACTGTCTTTTTGCTGTGATCTTGAACACAGTTGTAATTTTTTTTAAAAAAATAATAAAAAAAATGATAATTCTAGTTCTCTCACTTTCCTTGTCCTAATTGTCCTGTATCTGTTAAATCCGTTTCATCTCTGGTCTTTCTGTCTGTATAACACTTGTAGAAATGACTTCTAGTCCATATTTTTAAATGATTCGTGATTTTGAATTTAAATAAAGATATTCTTTAATTCTGTATTTTGTCATTTAATTATCATTAGAAATCAGAAGATCAGATTAAAGCCACGGCTTCTTTACCTGCCGAAGCTGATCAGCTGGATAAATGTAGATTTTTATTTACTGATGAGATGTATTGATGGTGTTGATAGATTATTTTAAGATTTTATTGATATTGAACAATCATTCAGTTCAATATTGAAAAAACTTGATAAATAGTTGATTAAATAAATGTGGTGTAATGTACTGAGTCAAATATGAAAACTACAAATAAACAACATCTATTTATATCTGTGTATAATAAAAAACCTCTCTCAATACAAGAAATTCATATCCTAAATGTTGCAAGTGATAATCTGATCATTTTATTCAGCTGTTTAATTATTACTTTCTAAATAATAAACAAATGAATGTTCTGGATTCATGAGGAATGTTTACATTTGTGTCCAAACTCAAAGTTTAAACAAAGTGTATATTTATGATAATAAAGCACAAAGAACGTGAAACCTCAAAACGTCTACAATCATCGATGAATTAAATATTAATTTAAAAAATTTAATTAAATAAGAGTAAGATGGAGTATATTTTTAATTAAAATGTAATTAGGAGCACTTTTAAGTGGATTTGATTTAAAATAATGATAAAGCTGGTTTTTTTTTATGTATTTGTATATCTTATCCTCTATCGTGTTTAAGAAGAAGAGAATAATGAAGCTTTTTATGAAATAATATTTGGGTTTATTTTATTTTATTTTCTCCTCAAAGATTCAAATTTACGTCAACGGCCGTTACGTTGGTGACGTCACCACGAGCGCGAGAAGTCGAAGGTAGGAGCAGAAAGCGGTGTTAGTGTTAGTTCTGGCTCGTTTGGACCCAAACTAAAGTGAGTTTATTCGGTTCTGTGTAACCGAACCCGTTCTGTTTTTTGCTGTATTGTGTGTTGTGTGTAGTTAACAGTGTTAAACCTGTGTTTCAGGTGTATCAGTATGAAGCAGGCGGTGACGGCGCACTGATTCACTCTCGGAGCTCGGTTCACTAATGACCGAATCACCGAGGAACCGACCAAAGATAACTCACACCCGCACGGAGAAGAAGAACAAGAGGAGGAGAAGTGAGAAATAACATTTTAAAACTGTTTTTATTCACTCTGGTTCAGTATTAATGTTAATATTATACAAATATACTAGCGGTGCTAGCTTTTGAGGAGGCAGTCCAGTCCACGCATGCGCAGTGTAATTAATGAGCAAGCTATTCGAAATGTGATTAGCAAATAGGTCGATGTTATTTTTGATTCTATTTAAAACGATGAATTCACTCTGTCAATAACTGCCCAGTCTGAGAATACTGCATGATTTACTTTTATAAGTGGTGGACGTGGCAGTACGACATTTAGCTTCACTGGCTAATTAGAGCTCTTTTACTAGTTTAATGGCTGAGTCATCCGGCTTCGCGCATGCGCAGTGTGGGTTAAGGCGCTATAGTTCTCTTCTTTTGAATTATTATTATTATATTATTATTATATTATTATTATTATTATTATTATTGAGACCATTTGGGGTGAATTTGGAGCATGTGGGGGGTTCGAGTGACCCCAGAATGACCTATAAATATTCTTTTAATATCTCCAGAACTGAAGCAGCACAAACGAAAATTTTACGGCACAAACTATTCTGCCGATGTTTTGTGTTGGTGGGGGGCCAACTTCACGCAGGTTGTGTGTGGTGTGTGTGTGCTCTTCAAATATCCAGGTGTTAGATGGTCAAGTGTGTAGTGTACAGATAGAGTGCACAATTTAAGAAATAGGAACCAGTATGAGAGAGGACATCGAAATAAGAACAGAAAGCACTGACCAAATAAGGAAATAGATTAAACCGGTACATGGCGTATGGAGGCAGGAGATCGTGACAGTTATGTTGAATTATAACGTGTTGGATTATAGAAATAAATAAAGTGGTACTGATGTGTGTGTGTGTGTGTGTGTGTTTGTTTTAGGATGAACTGGAGTGGGGCAAAGAGAACTGCATTCAGATCAAACGGATACAAGAGGTTATGACTCTCACTCACTCACTCGCACACATCTATACACACACTTCTCGACACAGATCCCTAACTATCATTTCTGGTGTGTGTGTATTAGAGGTGGCCGAGTTGTTTGAGGATCTAAAGAATTGAGTGTCACAATTCAACATGCACATCAGCGAAACTTTTCCCTCTGACTACACCAGCACGCACGCACAGAATTCATAGTGCAGGTAACACACACACACACACACACACACACACACGAGTAGAGCAGGTGTAGTTTAACAGCATATGTGTATAAAGAGGCTTTTTTCTTCAGGTCAAAATATATACAGCAGGGGTGCCCAATATGTCAATCACGATCGACTGGTCGATCGCAAAGGAAGTGCGGGTAGATGGCTAGTTGACGTAGTTAGTTGACGTACAGGGCAGCCAGTCTGAGATCTCGTCTTTTCTCTCACCACACGTGTGCGATCAAGCGCGCCAGTGCTAAAGGCTAGCAAGCGAAATCGTGGGGAGAGGACATTTTTCAGTCTTTTAAAGAATTCATTGACAAAACCCAGCTCCAGTGTGCAAATTGATATCAGTCAATGGTTGAGCAGTGCAAATGGATTCATTGCCAAGTGCAGGGAAGACGATGCTTTCCCTGACTTCTTTAACTACCACTGTGTTGTGGATAAAAAAGTCATAAAATAAACATAAGGGAGACCTAGCATCCAGCAAAAGGAGAAGAAGAAAAAAACGGGCACCTAGACACATAGAAGCGGGATTAGGCGGACATTGACGGAATGGAATTACACTTTAAAGATCTTTAAGAGCAGTAGTAGTCAAAAAAGCCAAAAGAGGTATACGAGCTGAGCTGAGGAGTGCTAATACACACACACACACACGCTCGTACAGTCAAGGGCGGGCAAGTAGACACAACATACACACACACTCTCTCGCTCTCATACACACACATGAATAACTTTAATAATATCTTATAGTAATAGAGAAACTATAAAAAGACAGAATAGTAGGATATGCAGGACAGTAGAACTGTAATGATATTAAGAAGTTGGAAGTACAGTAAACCGCTTTTCAAGTAGTATAAATATATATAAAATAAGAAATATAGTGCAAATATGAAAATAAATTATAAACTAGAAATACAGGAAAATGTAAACTTACTCATGACTCAAATGGTGAGGGTTCTTGGCTCGCAAGGAAGGCCTTAATTTTAAGAAAGAACCATGTGGAGCCAGTTATAAGGGTGGCTGGGTCAAACTGCCCCCCCCGAGATAACGATAAGACCAAGGTCCCTCCCGGTTGTTTAGTCGTCTTGTCTACGTCATTTTATTTACCTAGGTAATTGAGAATCCTGGTTTCTGACCACCTAGGTAAATGAGAATCCTGGTTTCTGATTCTCTATGTAATTCAAAACGCTGGGGTTTTTTTTTCTGGGTTATTAGAAATGCCTGGGTTCTGATTCTATGTGTAAGTGAAATAGGCCTTTTCTGGAAACATATGGGTTATCTAGTGTGTAAATACAGTATAAATACTGGAGCTTAAGCTCAGGGTAGGGGGATCACTTCTGAGAATTCTCATCGGTGTGGATCTCGTGTGGTGGAATGGAACAATAAAGCTGGACCCTTGCTTCTTCTCACTCACGGCTGGTGTATTTTTTCCATCTCCAACTGGTCTCAGAGGTAGATGTGAGTATTTATTGGCTTTTAAGTTGAGTTTTAAATGTTTTTGGGTAATAGGCTAAATTTGAGCCAACAACTGCATAATACACCAACAAGCCTTATGCACAAGAATGCTAAACGTGAAAGAGATCATGGATGTTGAAACAAAGATCGCCTGTTCTATACGTGCTAGTTCACTTCAAAGACGGCTGTTCCGTGCGCATCTGGAGAAGGCAGACTACGACCAATCAGCTCCTGCTACACACTGACGTGAGACGGCTTAGTAGGGGTAAATTCCTGCAGAGATTTCGAGAGCTCTGTCCGGAGATAAGCAAGTTTCTTTTTGCTGTTAAACATGCAGAATACACCCAGGTCAATGATGATCAGTGGTTGCTGGACTTTTTTTAACCGAGCATTTTTAACCGATCTGACCAACTTAATTTGGAGCTTCAAGGAAAAGACAAAAATTAAAGGCAGTTAATGCCTTTAAACGGAAAATGCAACTTCTGTTTTCAAAGCTGCAGCACCATGTTTTTGGGAACTTCCAAAACCTCCCGTCAGATCTGGAGACGCAGCGGAAGGCTTGTGCGCAGTTTAACATTGCACGCTACACGGAGCAGATTGACAGCTGTCGGTCAGAGTTTGGCAGACGCTTTCAAGACTTAGCTTTATTGGAGGCATTCGCCACATTCATGTGCTACCCGTTTAGGGACAATGTTGAGGTTGATTCACTCGCATCGAAAATTGCAGCGCTGTTTCACCTGAACTCGTCTGAAGTGGAGGATGAGATTTTTGAAACTACAGACTGACATTCAGCTGAAGTCCAGGGCTCATGGACAGTTCTGGAACTTACTCACAGGGGAAAAGTACCCAAACATGAGGAAATGTGCCACCTCCTTGACTGCATTATTTGGCTCTACTTATTTATGTGAGTCAGCCTTTTCCCTCATGAAGATCATTATGTCCAAATACCGTTCCACAATGACTGATCATCATTTGGAGGCCTGCTTGAGGCTGGCTACCAGCAGCTACTGTCCGGACTATGCAACCCTGGCTGATTCTATTCAGTGCAAGTCATCAGAGTAAGGTAATGACCAAAAATGTACTGAATTGTATCGCGCCATAAGGGTTCATGCAGTTATGCAAGGTACATGAACATATATTGTATGTATGTGTGTGTGTATATATGTATATATGTATATGTTTAGCATTTTTAGTGTAGGTAGATCTCTTTGACTGGTCATGTTAAAAGTAGCTCGCAAGTCAAAAAAGTGTGGGCACCCCTGATGTACAGTAAATATAAATATTAGTCATAATTCGCAGCCTTAGAAGCACAAGCATCCAAAGTAAAATTGCAAATGCAGAGTTTAAAATTGTCACCATGACGACAAAGTCCAAGAAGTGTAACTTACTCCTGCAGAAAATAAATAATAATTATTATTAAGTATCAGTGATGTTCCGTTGTCAGGTGGCGATTGCAGGCACATTTTATCCGAACTGCTTCCTCCAGGGAACTCTATGGAAACGACCCCAGGACCACCATAGTGGTATTCAGTCAGCTTCCATTTAACTAGGGGATTATTATTATTATTATTATTAATAATATTTCTCTCTCTCCCTCCCTCTCTCTCTCTCAGGTGTGTAATCTCCCTCCATTTGCATTCCTCTACTATAAACAGCTCCAGTCTCTCTTCAGACACTGTGGTTAAATCAAATCCATCTCCTTTGACAGCTCCAGGTGTGTGTGACACCACTGTGTGTGTGTGTGTGTGTGTGTGTGTGTGTGTGTGTGTGTGTGTTAATTGTGATTTTCTATAAACATGTATTGTGGGTCTGTGTGTATCAGGGCCTATGTAGAGTTCTATCGCTCGTCAATGAGAGGTTCTGGCGTTCTCCCAGAGGTCTCTCTGTCTCTCCTTCTCACGCAGAAGAGACTTCTCCATCTCAACGTTTAACCCGCTGGAGAGGTGGAGACTTGGGCAGGGGGGTAGTGTATCTCACACCTCAGATATACACGGTACACACACACTCTGCAGCGAGCATCATCAGATGAGTCATGGTTACATTTTAAGTGAGAGTAGTCATGTGACCACATCCCCTAGACAGTGTGATGTTTAGATGATGTTCTGTACTTTAGTGCTGTTCTGTTACAGGTCTCTCTCTCTGTGTCTCTCTCACTCACTGTGTGTGTGTGTGTGTCTCTCAGGGTGAATGTGGATTTTCAGAATCAGTCAGTGAGCCCTGTCGGGGTTCTGAGCAGCTCCATTGAGTTGGAGAATCTTCCGTCTAACCCTGTCTTTATCGTCAATATCACCGAGGTGTCTGTTCCGCCTCTTTCACTTTCAGTGCACAAATAAAAAAGAAGCAGTGGCTCCTGTGTGTGTGTGTGTGTGTGTGTGTGTGTGTGTGTGTGTGTGTGTGTGTGTGTGTGTGTGCACTAACAGGAGGTCCAGGTGCAGCCTTTGGATATTGATGAAGATTTACTGCCCCTGCAAGACCTTCCTCAACTGCGTAGTCTGGAGCAAAGGATGCAACAGAGCCCAGATTACAAGCAAAATCTGGTGAGTTTTTTTCCTTTTTGTTAACAACTACTTGCACAATTACACAGCTGCTGAGAGCATTTCTGTTTTCTCAAGGTGACACACTCGTACTCAAAGCACAACACTGAACACCACTTTGATATGAGGGAACAGTTATGACCTACTCTTTAGTAGAGATGGAAAACACACAGGGCAGGGTAACTGCAGGAGTAGTGAGAAGCACTGACACAGTTGACGAGGCAATACATGCTTATTAATTATTTGTTTTTATACTAGTGTATATTATTTTTTAAATCGGTTTCAGGTAAACTGGTTGGCGCTTATTGACGGGGTGTATGTGCGTGACTGCACCTGGCGCATATTGAAGAGGGTGATTGCTAACTCCCTGGCAAAGAATCTCAATTGGAGGGGAGTCAATGGAAAGACTTCACTGTCCGCTCTCCAACTCGGAGACTTCGTGATTGGTAAGTATATCTGTTTACATACAGAATTAGCTGTCTCTCTCAGATGATATGTAAGGGGTAATCCACGGCTAGATGTGCATTAAACGATTTTAATGCATGATGTGGAGGAAAAGAACCACTCGTTCAAATCGTTTAATGCACACCTAGCCATGGATTACCCGCCTATACCATGGTCTTTCCACAATTAATAACGTTAAAGCTGTCATTGGTTTAGAAGTGCAAACTTTGATTAGAAGTTTAAAATAAACTTTGGGAGGTCCCACTTCGGCTCTAATTGGCTATTTATATTTCTCTGGTTTACTTTATTTAAATGGTTAGTAGTCATATGGATCCCAGCATAGCTGGGACAGGCACGCCTTTAAGATTTATTAGTTGGAACGTCAGAGGTATGGGTAATCCTGTCAAGACATTTAAGGATTTTATACATTTGAAACATTTAAACTTCAATATAGTATTTTTACAGGAGACGCACCTACGTCTTAAAGTATTAAAGATCATCAAAGGTTACTCTGCCCTGGGTGAGTCAAGTCTTCCACTCGAACTTTAATTCGAAAGCAAGAGGGGTCGCTATTTTAATTGACAAAAGGTCACAGTTTTCCTCCACTAACGTTGTTGCTGATGTGAACGGTAGATATATTATAGTTGCTGGTACTCTGATGCAAAGACAGGTGTTGTTGGTAAATGTACACGCTCCAAACTTTGATGATGTGGAATTTGCTAATAGATTGTTGAGCAATCTCCCTTTTTAAATACTCACCTGTAGATTTTCGGTGGAGATTTAAACTGTGTAATTCACCAAAACTTTGATCGGTCTAATCCCCGTACTCTGAATCAATCTGCAATGTCTAAAACATTTTCCGATTTTATGGGTCAGAACGGTCTCGTTGATCCCTGGAGATCCCGTAACTCTGCTCTTAAAAAGTTTTCTTTCTTCTCCCAGGTGCTATCCTATTGAAATCCTATTCGAGGATTGATTATTTTTTATAGACAGCACTCTTGATTCTTGTGTAGTTTCTTCTGACTATTTGGGTATTGTAATTTCTGACCATGCGATCATGAATTAGATATTCATCTTTCTATTTATAAACGTAGCCGACCGCCTTGGAGATTTAATTTTCTTCTTTTAGCAGACAGTGAATTCTGTGAGTTCATTTCTACTTCTATGGATGACTTTCTTTTCTTCAGTCAGAATGACTCCACCTCTTATTCATTGTTATGGGAGACACTTAAATCCTATATCAGAGGGCAGATTATTTCTTACTCCACTCTCTGTAATTAAAAGCGCACTGCTAGGGTTAATGAACTTACATCTGCGATCAGTAGTCTCGATCAAAGATGTGCGTTGAACCCCTCTCCAGAACTTCTTAAACAGCGAATCGACTTACAGGCAGAATTCAATCTTATTTCGACTAAAGAGGCGGAACGCTTGTTGTTACGTACTCCTGGTTCATATTATGAACATGGCGACGAGCCGAGTCGTTTACTGGCACGTCAGCTACGGCGACAGGCCGCTTCCCGTCTCGTACCTAGTGTTAAAAACACTCATAATATCGTCACTACAGAGCCCATGGAAATGAATGCTACTTTTAAATGGTTTTACTCTTCACCTTATAAATCTGAATTTCCTGCAGACGATACTAAAGTGAATGCATTTCTTCAAGACCTTTGTAACCCTGTTAGTGATTCGAATACTGCCATGCAACTGGACTCCCCACTCTCTTCAAGAAATTTGAATTCAGTTAAAACTATGCAATCTAACAAAGCTCCTGGCCCGGACGGGTTTCCAGTTGAATTTTTAAAAATGTTTATTGGAAAATCAGCTCCATTGCTTTTATCTGTGTTCAACGAATCCTTGGAATGTGTCTTTGCCTCTGACTCTGACACAAGCCACGATAGCTCTGCTTCTTAAGGAGGGTAAGGATCCAACCTCCTGTGGTTCTTATAGGCCGCTGTCTCTGCTTAATGCAGATGTAAAGGTGTTGGTGAAAGTAATGGCATCTCGTTTAGAGGACATTATCCCTTATATTATATGTGAAGAGCAGATGGGTTTTATAAAGGGACGTCAGATGTTTTTCAATACCCGTACGCTCTTTAATATAATTTATTCAAAGCATTCGGCAGTGCTTCCTGAGATTGTGATTTCATTAGATGCTGAAAAAAGCATTTGATAGGGTTGAGTGGGAGTATTTGTTTGCAGTCTTGAGGAAGTTCGGATTTGGGGATGAGTTTATTTCTTGGATTAGCCTCCTTTACTCAACCCCTAATGCCAGGGTTCAGACAAACGATCTCGTCAAGGTTGTCCTTTATCCCCTCTGCTTTTTGCTGTCGCTATCGAACCTCTGTCTATCGCATTAAGATCTTCTCCCTTGTTTAAAGGAATAGTTCTATACGGTGTAGAATACAAATTGTCGCTATATGCTGATGATTTGTTATTGTATGTAACCGATCCTGTTGCCTCTATGCCAGCTGTCTTGGCTGTTCTGGAATCCTTCGGTGTTGTCTCTGGTTATAAATTAAATTTGGATAAAAGCGACTGTTTTCCTGTCAATACTGCAGCATTTTCTCTCCAACAGTCAGATTTACCGTTTCGATTTAGTCAGTAAGGGTTTAAATACCTAGGTATCAACGTGACACGTTCTCTATCTAATCTTTCATCAGCTAACTTCACTCCCCTTATCTCAAAGGTTAAATCTAACATTCAGATTTGGGTAACTTACCCTTTCTCTAATTGTCAGGATCAATGTCGTCAAAATGAATATATTACCGAAGTTTCTTTTCTTGTTCCAGCAAGTGCCTCTTTCTCTGCCAAAATCATTCTTCGATTCATTGGATAAGATAATTAGTACTTTTATTTGGGGAGGGAAGCCACCAAGGGTTAGTAAATTATTGCAGAAATGTAGACTTAGTGGAGGACTTGCATTACCCAATTTTCAATTCTATTACTGGGCTGCGCACATCCATAAACTCTGCTACTGGGTTAAATCTCCTGGATCTTCTTGGTCTAAATTGGAACTATTGTCGTGTAGGGAATCCTCTTTACCTGCTTTACTTTATTCCTCTCTACCTACAAAACTCTCCCTATATACTGGTAATCTAGTTGTCCTCAACACTTATGACTTAGGACTTAGTATCAATTTAGACGGCGCTTTAAATTTGTAGGTGCATCCTCTTTGTGTCCTTTAGTCAACAACCACCTATTTCCTCCATCGTGTTTGGACTCCACATTCTCAGTGTGGGATGACAAGGTATTGAACAAGTTAGAAATCTGTATCACGAAGGTGTGTTCGATAGCTTTGCCAATCTGGCATACTCTTATGACCTCCCTGTGACTCATTTTTTTTGGTATTTTCAAATTCGGAATTTCGTTTCTAGATGTTTTCCTGATTTCCCCTCTGCGCCTCCTGAACAGGCTTGGGAAAGCTTGTTTTCAAACAATCCACATCAGAGAGGAATGATTTCTAGGATTTATGATTTCATTCTGGCGTTAGGTAGTGAGTCGTGTAACAAAGTTAGGAATGCGTGGGAAACGGAGTTAGGAGTACAGATAAGTGAGGGGTGTTGGGAACGTGCTATAGGGAGGGTACAGTCTACCACTTCCTGTGCTCGTCTTGGACTCATCCAGTTCAAAGTTTTACACAGAGTCCATCTGTCCAAGTCGAGACTTTCTGTGATGTATCCGGACGTAGAGGACAAGTGTGATAAATGCCATGGCGCTCCCTGTCATCTTGGCCATAGGTTTTTCTTCTGCCCTGATCTCCATGGTTTTTGGACTGTTTTTTTACCATCATGTCCACTATTCTCAGGGTAGATTTAAATCCTTGTCCATTGATTGCTGTATTTGGGATTCCTGATGCCTCAGTTCCATTGAGCTTGATACAAAAGGATGTTTTTGCTTTCACATCCCTTATAGCAAGACGTTCCCTACTGTTGCAGTGGAAGTCTGCTAAATACCCATCTATCTCCCAGCGGCTAAAGGGCGTGATGTTTTTTCTGAAACTCGAGAAAATAACATATAGGATGAATGGTTGTACGGACAAGTTTTTTTATAAAGGGCATCCCTTTATTGTATACTTTATGGAGTTAGACACTTCCCACTTAAATATTTGTGCCTGTTGTTGGATTTTACAATATCTTTATAACCAGCGACAGTTATTGGGTATCCATGATGAGGCGGGGGGCGGGTTTTCTGCATTTTTAATTTTGTTTTCCTTTGTTAGTGAAAAAAGAAGAAAAACCTTTGAATGTTTACTGCTGTGTGTTGCTCAATTTGTTTTCCTTGGGAAAGGGAGGGGAGGAGAGAAGAAAAGGTGATGTTCAGTTGACATGTAGACGTGTTCAGGAGAAATGTTCAATAAAAATGAAACTGGAAAGAAAAAAGTAGATTAAAATAAACTTTAATTTCCATAAGTTAGGTGGTTAGATCTGGAATTTTGTCTGAAGTAAATCAGACACAGAGATAAAGTAGTGTGATAAGATTTAGGAATGATCACGGTGATCAAACTGGCTGGAATTACCTGTGCAATAAACAGTTACAGTGAGGGGAAAAAAGTATTTGATCCCCTGCTGATTCTGTACGTTTGCCCACTGACAAGAAATGATCCGTCTATAACTTTAATGGTAGATTTATTTGAACAGTGAGAGACAGAATAACAACAAAAAAATCCAGAAAAACGCACGTCAAAATGTTATAAATTAATTTGCATTTTAATGAGGTAAAAGTATTTGACCCCCTCTCAATCAGAAAGATTTCTGGCTCCCAGGTGTCTTTTATTTTTTAATTTTTGACATGCGTTTTTCTGGATTTTTTTTGTTATTCTGTCTCTCACTGTTCAAATACAACTACCATTAAAATTATAGACTGATCATTTCTTTGTCAGTGGGCAAACGTACAAAATCAGCAGGGGAACAAATACTTTTTTCCCTCACTGTATAATGCACACCTTCCAGCCAATCAGAATCCAGTATTCACACTGACTGTGGTATAAGTGTAATTAATGCTTAAGATTCATAATGACCTTACGATATGTGTTGCTTTATTCCAAAGCTGCAGTTCATAGAAACCTCCTCACGGCTAAAGCTGCAGAGATGGAGGTCGAGGGGACCATGAAGAGGCGGCTCCAGCTGGCATCAGAGCGAGAGTGTGGGCGCAAGAGCAGACTTTTGATAAAGGAGAGTATTTACAGTGTTTTAACTGCTGTGTTTTTTGCGCTATTTATTAATTTGTTAAAATGTTCATATTATAGTCTATTTTTAATTGTTTATAAAAGTCCTTCCTGTTTTTAAGTGGCTGAATTAGTGTGTGTGCGCATGCGCGCGCGCGATGGTGTGCGTGTTGGTAGCTGGGTGGGTATATAGTTCTGGTCTGAAGTTGACATACCCCTTGCAGGAGAAAGAGACCCTGTGTAATCTGTTTAAACGACTTTTACGCATGTTTTGCAGAGAGATCATTTTCACCTTGCTGTTTGGGTCTCTGTCCCACACTGTTACAGTGCAGTATTGAGAGCGCGCGAGGGAGATCGATTTTCTATCAGAAACAGTAACTATATAAATGGACGTCAACACGCACCACTCTGTGAGGTCATTTCTCGCTCTCAACAGAGGTAGTTGTGATTGTTCAGTGTTTACGACGGGGCCAAAACATTCAAGGCCATGGTGTATTTTGACTGTTCCTGTAGCATAATCTCCCCAAACTGTGTGTACACGAGTCCACAGACACTGAGTCCATTCACAGTTCCATGCTGTGTAGATGTTCTGCTCATCCTCACTGTACCGTAAAGGTCAGAACCTCACATCTGTAACCTTGTAGCTTTCCTTAATCAACACGACTGCAACCAAGCTTGTGTAGCACTACTATTTTTAGATCTCCTCCTCTCAAAAGTATTGGCGCCCTGCGCGGCCGCCTCTCAAATCTTTTGGCGGCCAGCTCTCAAATCTGTTGGCGCCCTATGCGTCCGGCTCTCAAACTATTGGCGCCCTTCACGGGCAGTTCTCAAAAGTATTGGCACCCGATCTGAATTTTGCCACGGCAAGCACCACTCACATTTTCTTCAGGAAATGTACCTTAAAATAATAAAAGGTCTCTCACTAGGCTGTGTGTCGAGATAAACGTGAAAACATCTTGAGCTTGTGTTCACCACAGACCTTATTTCCGGCATTTAACCCAAAACCCCATTGACGGAAGTGCTAATACGCTGACTCGTTTCTGGGTTTCACGACTCCATTCCTGCAGCACTCTGTAAGACAGGCTGTTGTTATCAAACCATCGAAGTAAGATAAGCGGCTTTGGTAATGATTCTTTAAATGAACCGATTCAGAATCCTCTTCTTGAATCGTTTGAGTCGTTCTCACTCGGTCAGGGTTTGCACGTGTGGGTTGCTTTTCCTGCACGTGTAATCAGCACGTGTTCACAGACCGTAAATCCCGACCCCATGGTAGACACTTGACAGAAATTTCATACTAAAGTAAGTATTTTATATTTTCTGGGTCTAAACAGAGCAGAAGTATTGCTAACGTGTTGTACAGATTCTATTGGACTGGTGAACTGTGTGGATTTGTATATTTAACCCAGTTTAATATGGCCTGCTTTGTTCAGTCAGAGACAAGTAAATCTGTTCTAATGTTCATTTATTTTAAAACACATGTTTGTTTACACATGAATACGTACTTTATGTTTTCAGAATGGTGGAGATTTGGCTCTTAACTATGGTTAAGTGGGGGGTACTATAAAATGCACAGTTCTGAGACACTATATACCTATACTGTGAAATCAGTACATGTGTGTGTTTAGAATGATTATAGCTTTTGGGGAAAAAACTATTCTTGAATCTATTAGTCTTGTTCTGATGCACCTGTAACGTCTCCCTGAGGGCAACAGATCAGAGCCAGGGTGAGAGCTGTCCTCAATGATGGTTTTTCCTCTGCTGAGGCAACGGGGGGTGTAAATATCCATCAGGGAGGTGTTGTGGATAAAAAATGTCATAAAATAAACATAAGGGAGACCTAGCATCCAGCAAAGGGGAGAAGAAGAAAAGATGGGCACCTAGACACATAGAAGCGGGATTAGGCGGACATTGACAAATTGGAATTACACTTTAAAGATCTTTAAGAGCAGTAGTAGTCAAAAAAGTCAAAAAGAGGTATACGAGCTGAGCTGAGGAGTGCTAATACACACACACACACACGCTCGTACAGTCAAGGGCGGGCAAGTAGACACAACATACACACACACTCTCTCGCTCTCATACACACACATGAATAACTTTAATAATCTTATTGTAATAGAGAAACTCTCTATAAAAAAACAGAATAGTAGGATATGCAGGACAGTATGGAGGATATGCAGGAGCTTAAGCTCATCACTTCTGAGAATTCTCATCGGTGTGGATCTCGGTGTGGTGGAACGGAACAATAAATCTGGACCCTTGCTTCTTCTCACTCACGGCTGGTGTCTTTTTTTCTATCTCCAACTGGGCTCAGAGGTAGATGTGAGTGTTGGCTTCTATGTTGAATTTTAAGTGTTTTTGGGTAATAGGCTATATTTGAGCCAACAGAGGGGAGAGGTAATAAATAAACTTATAAATGTGATTACTTGATGACCGTAGACAGAACTCTATAAATGTGAAATGTTTTGTTGAAGTTCAGATGAATCTCTGATGTACAGAATATTCAACAGAGTTCTGCAGAAAGATTTTGAATGCCTGTCATTCACCAGAACAAATTTGCAGTTGAACAGTCTGTCTAAAAGAAAAAATCTAAACACACAATATAAAATTCCTGCAGTGTGAATAAAGCCTTTGTGTTGCTTTTAGCAAACATGTCTAGTACTCTCGGTTCAATGTACACAATTTACCCCATTTAAATGCATTTTGGAAATTGTTCCACATGGCCTTAAAGTGTGAATATTCACTGTATGCCAAATAAGTAATCAAAGAATGGAACTGAATTTTTTCTTCTCTAACGGACCATTAATCACAATTATAAAAGATGATGCATCAGGTACAAAGTATCAGGGTTTTTTCCCCCCTCTTTTTCCCACAATAGTTGCATGATTTTTGCTACACCCTTTCCACCGTGTGTGTGTGTGTGTGTGTGTGTGTGTGTGTGTGTGTGTGCGCGCGCGTGTTGTGGATAAAAATGACATGAAATAAACACGAGGGAGATTGAGTATGAGTAAAAATGTAATTTTATTGGTAATTCACAGGACGGGTGGGTGCGTAGTCTGGAGGAGAGTAAGAGGGGGAGGAAAATGGGGTGCGTCCTGGGGACATGGGGAAATCAGGGTGGGTGAAGTGAGCGGACCACTGAGAGTCGGGCGGACTGGTGGGTGAGAAGAGGGACGGATGGTCGGGGCCCGGATCGGAGAAGACAACATCATCATCCTCGGATTGGAAGCTGGAGGGGGGTTCTGGGTCTGACTGGGTAGAAGCGTCAACACGCACGTTCGTGGGCAGATTCTGTACCGAAGAAGAGGGGGAACCCCGGATCTCCATTCTTAGGGGGGGTGCGGCGAAGATAGTTAAGTAGCATCATGATATCAGCAGTGAGATGCACAAGCTGGTAATGAGTATCCAGATCCAGGTCCAAACCCTGATCCAGGTCCAGTAACGGAGAGAGAGGGGACTGACGACGGGCACCGGCACCTAGACACATAGAAGCGGGATTAGGCGGATTGGAATTACGAGCAATTTAAGAGCAGTAATAGGAAAAAGTCAAAAAGAAGTGTACGAGCTGAGGAGTGCTAAAACACACACCCACACACACACTCGTACAGTCAAGACACAACATACACACACATGAATAACTTTAATAATATCTTATAGTAATAGAGAAACTCTATAAAAAACAGAATAGTAGGATATGCAGGACAGTAGAACTGTAATGATATTAAGAAGTTGGAAGTACAGTAAACCGCTTTTCAAGTAGTATAAATATATATAAAATAAGAAATATAGTGCAAATATGAAAATAAATTATAAATGAGAAGTACGGGAAAAAAAAGGAAAATATAACTTTCTCATGATTCAGATGGTGAAGATTCTCGTCTCGCAAGGAAAGCCTTAATTTTTAGAGAACCATGAAGAAAGCCAGTTATAAGGGTGGCTGCCCCCCCCTCGAGATAACGATAAGACCAAGGTCCCTCCCGGTTGTTTAGTCGTCTTGCTTACGTCATTTTTATTACCTAGGGAAATGGGAATCATGGTTTCTGAAGACCTAGGTAAGGGAGAACCCTGGTTTTTGAAGACCTAGGTAAAAGAGAACCCTGGTTTTTGAAAACCTAGGTAAATAGAAACACTGGGTTTTTGTTTCCTGGGTTGTTGGAAATGCCTGAGTTCTGATTTTATGTGTAAAGTAAAACCCCGGGTTTCAATTCTATGGGTAGTGAATAGGCCTTTTCTGGAAACCTATGGGTTATCTAGTGTGTAAATACAGTATAAATACTGGAGCTTAAGCTCAGGGTAGGGGGGATCACTTTTGAGAATTCTCATCGGTGTGGATCTCGTGTGGTGGAATGGAACAATAAAGCTGGACCCTTGCTTCTTCTCACTCACGGCTGGTGTATTTTTCTATCTCCAACTGGTCTCAGAGGTAGATGTGAGTATTGGCTTCTAAGTTGAATTTTAAATGTTTTTTGGTAATAGGCTAAATTCGAGCCAACACGCGCTACAAATCACTTTGAGGTAAAAATATTTTAAGGCAGCCACTTTCACCTTCCTACAACAATTGGTGACTGGTCTGAGGTGAAGCTTCTTGTCATGTTACTGTGGTCATGGATCACATTGTGGGGATCTCTGTAATGTAACCATTTCTGTAATTATCCTTACCTGCTTTTGTGCTTCTGTGTCTTCTGTTGGTGCTTTATTCTGCTTTTTAGGGCCCGAGCACCGCTGCTGCAAAGCCCTATTGGATCTGCTGTTTATTATTGGGGCAGAGCACCGAAGGTGCAGCGCTTCCGGTGACCACCGGAGGGCGCATGCACCGGAGGTGCAGGGCCCTATTGATTTTCTGGTTTTTATTGTTTATTTCATGCATTCTTGTCGTTTTTAAGGGCCTAAACATGGCTGAAAACTCCCAAAACTCGGTAGACGCGCCAGCACCAGTGAAAATGTAACTTACATTGGGCATGGGCATGGTCGAGGAGCTCCTTAGCACCCCTGAAGGCAGGCAATGGTCGGGATGAAGTTGCTCCGATGTGCACGATTTACTATATATATATATATATATATATATATATATATATATATATATATATATATATATATATATATATAATTAGATAGATATGGGGTAATAAAGTGTAAAATATAGATAATTCACAATAATTTAATATCAGATATCAGTTAGATTCAGCTTCGGACACAAGTTCCAGGTACTGATCGAGAAGGAGTGGATCAGCTTCGGACACAAGCTGACCTCGGTGCGTATGAGCAGTGAGGGCGTGGCTGTGTGTGGGTGCGTGAACGCATGTATATTTAACCCCATCTTTCTCTCTCTGTGTGTTTCTCAGCGTGTCGGCCTTGGAGATGAGAATCACGCCAACTCGGAACGATCCCCTCTCTTTGTGCAGTTCATCGACTGTGTGTGGCAGATGATGAGACAGGTCAGCTACTGATGCTTTACACCACAACACTGTTGAATTCTCCAATCTGATTGGTCAGAAGGCGTTGGAGACATTTCTGGAACAGCAAGATTCTGATTCCAGCTGCAAGGGAAATTACAGCTTTATAGTGATGTGCTCGTTCTCGTTCCTATAGTAACAGCTCATTGACAGGGTCTAGTATGGCGTACGCAATACATATTCTAAGCTTAATCGTAAACATATTATAAACATGTCACTTAAAGAAAAAGACGTATGATCATTGTGATCTAGTTAAGATTTATAATTTATCTATTTATGGAAGTTTTATGGAAGTAGTCTCCAGTGTCACGGCAGAGAGGACATTGCACTTTCCAGTTTCTCAGTAACATTGCAAGTCTTATTCATTTCAAGAGTTAGGGGGAAAAAAGAGAGGCTTGTGAGGGAACTATTGTTTTATTTTAATGTTATAAAGTAAGAGATCATAATGAGAACTAACTCTCTTTTCCAGGACATTCCAAATTGTTCTTTGGCTATGCCCCATGTTTGTGCAATGGTTCAGACCGGTTTTTCCTCTTTTCGCAGCTTCAAAATGGCTTGCTTTTCTCCCATAGACAGGTCTCTGGTCTTCATGTCGGTTTATTCTTTTTAACAACAAATGCTGTCTCCACAGGTGAAACCCAGGGCTCAAACCAAGAGAAGGCATTCAGAGCTATTCATTCTTTAAAGTCCATTTAACGAGGTACACCAGGGCAGCGAGAAAAAAACATCAGTCACTCGTTCCAGTATTTTTGAACAGTTAATGAATAGGATGGCTTCAAAAAAGCTGCCATATTTTAAGCTGTGTAACACGTCTAGATGTAAATATGAGGAAATGAAAGCTGAAATTCTGATCTATCGTCTCATATTCGTCTTTTATCTCAAACCCAAATGTCTTCAGTATACAGCAAAAGCAAGTGAATTGGCCTTGATGTTCCAATACTTTTGAAGAGGACTCTAATTGTAAGAATTAAATATAATTTCCGTACTGAACAAAAGACTGATTATCTGTTCAGGCACTATTGTGCAGATCCGCATTTAAGCATCTTACTATACACTGAGTTCAAAGAGCTTTTTCTCATCCCCATCCTGGATCGCCCCTACAGCTGCCTGTTTGGTACATTCCTCTACAGCAGTGAGCAGGAGAGAATGGAAAAGGTACGCTCCACATTTCTCCACTAATGGGCGGAGGCTTTCCAGCCTGTCTGATTTTTCTGAATGGAAAGGAATTGTCTAAGTGTCTTATGACTTCTCTCTCTCTGTCTCTCTCTCTCTTTTGTTTTTAGGAAGTACAGGGTAAAACAGTCACTGTGGTCCTACGTTAACAGTCAGCCGGAGGACTTCACTAACCCGTTCTATGTGGACTGTAAAAACCAGGTGCTGTATCCACTGGCCAGTCTCACACATCTGGAGCTCTGGGTGGGTTATTATGTGCGTTGGAACCCACGCATGAGACCACAGGTGCTTATACTGCAAACCACACTCTATGAAATTCTGGGGAAATGCTCAAAAATAGTGTTTCCAATATATACCAAAATACCCAGTTACTTGTATAACTGAACAGTGTCACTTCAGACACATGATGAATGTCACTTTTTATTTCTAGATGTTTCTGGGTTTTAACACCAAGTTTGCTTTAAAAAAACAAAACCATTTCTATCAGCACAAAGCTAAAAAAAACACAAAAGCTGGAGTAATGGGTCGGGTAAGCATAAAAAGTGCCGTACACAGTGGAACTGGACACACGAGGATCTCTGACACTGTTGACTCTTCAGTGGTTCCATTTTCAGTTCTAGTTTGTAGGTACAGGTTTCAGTCTTCAACAACATTGTAGTTTTCTTTTTAAAATGCACTCCTTGGTTGTGCTCACTGCATTACAAACTCAAATCCAACATTGTGAGATTTTTTTTTTTTAAGTGTGTTGAAATGGAGTTTTCTTGTGATTCCTCTATATTCCTGTATATTTCATGATTGGCTGGTTAGAAAACTACATGAACGTACAGGTGTTCCTAATAAAGTGGACGGTGACGTGAACATGACGTGGCTGAAACGATTTCCAAAACACTTCAGTAGCAGCTAGCGATAAAGTTTAAGGTTACACCGGCTTGATGATTGATCTTTTAATAATGATACATAAATAAATAGAAAGCGAATGGAATGATTTAGAAAATCTGTGTCCCAAAACGAAACTGATGTTTGTGTGCTTTGTTGATTATGTAGATGCCGCTCCATCAGAATCTGAGAGAGTTATTGTTTTTGCGTGAAGAACGTGGAGGAGCTCCAGAGAGAGGCCACGTCATCCTGCTCCATCTCCTCATCCTCAGAGCATACTTCTCCCTCCTCACATAGTGGTACACCACTTCACACTGCCGTCTAAATACACACGCGCACACACACACACACATACATTTAAGAGCACACACTGTCTTTACTCAATGAATACACTCAGGCACAAGTAGGGAGTGGATGAGTATGAAGCGGGCACACACACACACACACACACACACACACACACACACACACACATTCCTGTTTGCAATTTTTTTAACTATAGAGAAGTAACCTAGTGTCACATTTTATAAATCCTTAATACTTAAAAATGGATCTTGGATCAATGAGGTTTTCTACTGTTCTCAAGGATTGGCATGCTGTGCATCCTGAGATGCTTTTCTGCTCACCATGTATGTAAAGAGAGCTTATTTGATGTTACCATGGCCGTCCTATTAACTTGACCCAGTCTGGCCATTCTCCTTTCGTCAACAAGGTGTTTCCACCCCGAGAACTGCCACTTACCGGATGTTTTTCACACAAGTGTGTGTGTGTGTGTGTGGAAATCCTAGGAGAGCCGCAGTTTCTGGAATACTCAAACCAGACCATTTAGAATCTACAACCATTCCACGGATAAAATCACTGGATTACATTCTGGTGTTTGATGTGAATATTGACTGAAGCTCTTCATCTGATCCTGCTTGATATTGTACACTGTGGTGTTGCCATATGATTGGCTGATTGGATAATTGTATGAATGAGCACATGTACAAGTGATCAGTGAGCACATCTATCTACCATAGAGGTATTTTGGGGCAATACTTGACAATGTACCTGACTGTTAGATTTGTGGCCAAGTTGAAGAAGCTTTTGACATCCCAATGGAAAATAATAAATAAAACAATCCAGGACAAATTCACTTTCAGTATTTTATTTTTACATTGTTTTTTTCCCCCTTAATGTTAATCTCTTTCTACAGAACCGGTCCAAACTTCATATGTCAATGTAGTAAGCAAGATAAACTGTCTACAGATAAAGAATCTAAGCATGCATCTGTTTTCACCCTTATAGAAAAAGTTTAGCAGTTCCTATCCAAAAGACACCAAGAGCCCAGATGTCCTTAGAAACTAAATGTAACCTCCAACTCGTGGCCTTTTCAGAAACTCGATTCCCAGACGTCGCCACACTGATCACAGTGCATCCTTCAAATCCACCGTGCAGCGGAAATGGACCAGTCGATTTAAACGGATTGTTGAAAATGTACGTTGTTCAAGGCATTTGTGGATTTGAAATTTCGCTACAAACCGAGTCTGAACAGTCGCCAGAATCTGAGGCAAAAACACACGAAGGAACGAGATCACGTCGTCATTGCCTCATCTCTGGTGTTCTACATTTTTGACGAAAGTGACACCAGAGATGCTGCGTTAAAGTGGTCAAGAAAATTACACCAGAGTAAAAAAATCTCATTGGGTTAGATTATAAACATCGACTGAAACTCTCGATAGGACGTGACACTGTTGGAGAGTTGCATACGAGCGGACATTCAACAATATTTAGTAGAAGCCTTGTGGATGTTTTTGTCTGTGTTCGTCTGTAATATACTGGACTGTCCTACCAAGAGTTCGACCACATACACATTCAACTGAAGCTCATACAGTCGGCATACTGAACTCTCCTTTTTGCCATAGTGCGGCCGCTTAACAGGATAAGGCCTCAGAAGTCAAGCACCAGCAGCTTGTGGCTAAAAAACTGCAGCAGAATTGAGCTCGGTTAGGAGGTGACGGGTGACGGAAAAAAGCCGGGGAACCTCGGAAAGGAAAACAGGGCTGTGTTCCAAATCTTTTATCGCCTCCTCTTCAAACTCCAAAAACCTCTGGGCCCTACAGCTAAATCCAGAGCTGAGGAAAACAACCGTTCAACTATGAAGGCCTTCTCAAACACAATGTTTGAGCGAAGGGAGGAAATGATCAAACACAGATCAATTGGAACACAGCCCATACAGCAGGACCGTAAAAAGGTGCCATAGAGCGTAAATGATTCAAACAGACACAAATCTAAGCCCAGTACAACCAGTTGAACATGAATAACACAAAAAGCACATTTCACAAGCATGATATCTTTCAAAAATGTCCAAAAGTACAAATTCCCTAATAAAGGAAAAAGACATGTTTGTGCTAACATGTAAGACTTGAGTTTCCACATCTTCCAAACAAGTACACTTCAGCGTCTTCGTTACTGTAAGCTCAGCTCTGAAAATCTGCTACCACTGTTGTACCAGTAAACACACACACAGACAGAGCAAGTTAGCAAAGATTGGTCAACAAGGTTTCTTCAACGCAACCACCTTTTTATACACGTACGCTCACTTCATATTGTCAGTCCCTTTTTAAAAGTGAATTAAACCATGAGCAGCTATCTTCTCAAAAGTCCGGTCAATTTCAGAGCACAAAAAAACTGCCTATATACACAACAATTCAGTCCCACGTCTCTGAAAGAAATGCAGAGCACAAATGTACAAATCACTGCAATTTCTATTTTTCTTACATGTGAAAAGGATGCTTGTAAAAAGATGATAAATCTTCACTGGGAATTACTTTAAGGTCATCAACAATTAATTTATAAATCAGGGGAGCCTGGCTCTGGTCCTGAATTCCTGTGATCATGCACAGTGTGATGATTTCTCATCTAACACTCCTACCTAATGACCCGAGGACTTAAATCGGGTGTGATTCAGGAAAATTCCCAAACTGTACTGGACTGTAATCTTACAGGACCACAGTAAGGCTTCCCTGCTCTAAAGCGTTTCCTACAGAAATATTTATTTGAACATGATGTGGATAATCTAATCACAGACTCTGGATTAATGGTGCACACACATTTTCCCTTTGTCATAACGTAACCAGGCGAACTCTTGTAGCCAAGCTGATTTAAACTGTCTTGTCGGGATGAGAGCCGCAGAGACGGGAGAAGACTCAACTCGCTGCGCTTGGCTGTCATCATCTGTAAAAGATTGCACACCGATTGAAACGGGCTGGGATGACTCAAATGTCATTTGAGAACTTTCACTGGTCGAGTTGGTCTCAACATCGTCGGTATCTGATGTAGAGGAGGCAGGGTTTGGACAGGCAGGGGATGAGGAAAAAGTCTGATATATTTCTTGTCAGCTGACTAACGTTAGTTAACTACGCAGTTAGCTAGCCTACATATAACGGATAAATTCACATTCTAACAAACTAAACCACATCAAACTAAATTAAACACCTTTAATAAAAAGACTCAGGCAGGGTTAGGTTAGGGGATGACTCAACCCAACACTCATTGGTGTGGGAGGTGGCACAGGCACAAAACCTTGTCCTTCATTCTGTATATATTTCTCTATATGTATTTAACATTCTATGAGAAAATATCAGTTGTATAAAAAAATGGAAAATAAATTATATCATTTTTTAAAATCTATATATTGTGTTAAAAATGAATTCTGCCACTTAAAAAAAAATTTAATTTTCATGAATCTCATGAAAATGAATCACATGTAAATGAATCACATGTAAATAAACCATATGAAAATGAATAAATAAATTAAAGACTTTAAAAAATATATCTGTCTAAATATAAGACGTTTTAGGTGAGGTTAACTATTGGGGGTTGGAGGATCAGTTTAGAGAACATATTATTTGTTTCTGATGGTAAGTTCAGGGTTAGGGTTGGCCCCTAAGTTTCAACATTGGAAAAGGGAGTTTTTATTGGTTAAAAATTAGGTGATTAGTGTTTATTGTTTGGGTAAGCCCTAGATTTCAAGATAAAAAATGGTTTTAATGGTTGGAATAGAAGTTCTAATTGGGTTTAAGGGTACTGGATCTATGTTCCCCTATTGTCCAACTTGTACAGATGAAATTGAATCTGGCCCAAATTTAGGGCCGAACCAGGAAAAAGTTCCATTAATTTTGTCCATGTTCCCTCTCAGATCCTTCTTCCTATTGATTACTCCCCTCCCCCCTGAAAAGAAATGCCTTTATCTCTATTAATATATACCCCCACACACTTTTTATATATAATATATTATATTAATATTTTTGTGTCACGATATGGAGGTTGAGATGGATGCAAGTGCAGATTTTTCAAGTTTAATAAAGAACTAAACAAAATACAAAAGACACTGACATTGGGGCAAAATACTGTGGCAAAGACTAAACATAAACCAAAGAGAAAAACACAGCACCAGGTACAAAGGTAAAGAAAGACAAACGTGAGAAAGAGTGCAGTGAAAACTGTGGCTAAATACACAAGTGCTTAGTAGGAATGTGATCCAGGTGCAGGTGGTCATGTGACTGTGATGCAGTGGCTGCTGGGAACTGTAATTCAGATTTCCTTCTCTGATTACATGACATAATGGTGTATGGTGTAATATGTGGTAATGTACGGGTATTACTCTGTGTATGTGTGTGTGTTTATACAGAGGCTGAATGTGTTGGCCACTCTGGTTCAGGGTAACTTACCCAAAATACATCAGAGCATCATCACAGCTCTCATTACTGTGGATGTCCACGCCAGAGACATCGTCACTGAGCTCGTCAATGAAAGGGTACAGATGGCTACACACCTTCTCTTCAGAGCAAAGGGAATCATGGGTGTGGTCAGATCTGATTGGTCAGAAGCTGTTAATAAATCTTTTAAAAATAACTGCAGCTCTGACAGCAGTGCATATGCAAATCAGTTCCCAGGTTTATACAGTATGAACACACTCATTATAAACTATCCACGCTATATCGTCAGCGAGAATGCCCAATTCGTATACAATGAGATGGTATATACATCACGTCTTTGTGTATGTGTTCACGTAGGTGGACTCGAGCAGTAACTTTGAGTGGCAGAAGCAGCTGTGCTAATACTGGGACGTGGATCTGGATAAGTGTGTGGCCAGAATGGCTCTGTATCAGTACATCTACGGATATGAGTACCCGGGAGCCTGCCTGCGTCTGGTCATCATCCCGCTCACAGTAAAGACGTGTTAACAATACGTTAAGAATTCATAATGCATAATGTAGTGTAGTGCATGTTATTATAATAATATTTATTTAAATACTATGCGTAATGCATTAAGGAGGCTTTATAACATGCTTCGAATGCGTTTATCGCTCATTATAGGCGTGTGAAAGAGTGAAGTCTTAAAGATACGTTCGTGTGTGACCTTTCCATCAGGAACATGTTTAATGTGAAAAAAATCTTCTTGGAAATTACATGCTTGTGCTTGTTTGTGATGGTTTTTAGGACCGGTGCTATCTGTGTCTGATGGGTAACACCTCGAATAACATGTGTGTAGAAGGTGTGAGCTTGATCCTTTCACCGTTAGCCAGACAGAGTGTCTTATTGTTGTCCAACACGGCGGTAATTTTCTCAATCCACAGGCACGTCCACAGGTACGTCACTCACCACCCACTTGTGCGTGTTGGCGGTGTCACTGCCGAGGGACGTTTGATGGCACTCCACTCCAGTGTGAGAGGGTCGTCTTCACCATACAGCTCGTCCATGCTCACTGACTGCGGGTTGAGCACGTCGGTCTCGATGGGCTTGTAGAAGGGATTCACCTCGCAGCCCTCTGTCTTGTGGAGGGTGGGCAGTGCATCAGCGAGGGCACGGTACGCCGTGGTCTAACCACCTCTTATAGGGCCCACCAGCAAGACGCCCTGGTGCACCAGCATGGTCTCGTACAGCTGGATCACCTTGGCGGTCATGCTAGAGACGGGCTGCAGGGAGCGGGTGCATAGAGCTGCCTCGATGTTCGACTGAAGCGCGCCGTAGTCATGCTCGGGGACGCCCACACCAGGAAAGAGGTCCGACAGAATACCGTTAAACGCACACAAGAAAGATTGGATTGACTCGATTGACACTAGGTTCAAGATTTTCAGATTATGGATGTTCAGATGTTCCAGGATTCTTTACTTTTCATCTAGTATAACATTACAAGGTGCTAATGTTATATACTTTAAATGTTTTTAAAAAAAAAAGTTATATAGTATATGATTACAGCTTTTTAGTTGCAAAGAATTTGCAAATGTCAGTTAATTCTATTTCCTAATTTGTCCTGGAATTTCCTCCTAGTGCCTGATTCCAGGGATCCTGTGATAATGACCTTTGATAGTAAAGAAATATTTGGAGTAAATGTAAACTTTGGTGTTCTTTACTATTTATCAGTTTATTTTATTTTAAGTTCTGCGTCATCCTTGAGTAACTTGGATTAACCCCTGAATGTGCCTGTGCCACCTCCCACACCAAGTGGGAGGTGTTGGGTTGGGTTGAGTGTTGGGTTGAGTCATCCCCTAACCTAACCCTGCCTGAGCCTTTTTATTAAAGGTGTTTAATTTAGTTTGATGTGGTTTAGTTTGTTAGAATGTGAATTTATCCGTTATATGTAGGCTAGCTAACTGTGTAGTTAACTAACGTTAGTCAGCTGAGAAGAAATATATCAGACTTTTTCCTCATCCCCTGCCTGTCCAAACCCTGCCCCCTCTACATCAGATACCGACGATGTTGAGACCAACTCGACCAGTGAAAGTTTCCAAGTGACATTTGAGTCATCCCAGCCCGTTTCAATCGGTGTGCAATCTTTTATAGATGATGACAGCCAAGCGCAGCGAGTTGAGTCTTTTCCCGTCCCTGCGACTCTCATCCCAACAAGACAGTTTAAATCAGCTTGGCTACAAGAGTTCGCCTGGTTACGTTATGACAAAGGGAAAATGTACTGCACCTTTTGTGCTAAAGCAGGACAAGATATTGCTGGTAAAACAGAGTTCATTACCAGTTCGAGTCATTTTAAAAAAGAAACCGTAAAGAAGCATGCTGACAGTAAAAAACATGAGAACGCCAGGGATTGTGTCATTGTTATGTCTGCCCCTCGTGCCACCCCAATCGTGAAAGCAGTGCAACGTGCTAGTGATAAAGTCGCTGAGAAAGAGATGAGGGAATTGAAAATAAAATTCAATGCAGCCTACATGACTCTGAGCCTGAATAAGCAGGAATTTAATAAAAAAGTGAAAAAAAGAAACAAATGACTGCACATTTAAGTATTTACGGTAATATGATTCAAGATGGGGGCAGCACTGCCACTGTTGGGCCCTTGAGCAAGGCCCTTAACCCTCTCTACTCCAGGGGCGCTGTATCATGGCTGACCCTGTGCTCTGACCCCAACTTCCTAACAACCTGGGATATGCAAAGAAAAGAATTTCACTGTGCTGTAATGTATATGTGATCAATAAAGACACATTATTATTACTATATGACGTACTGAACATTGCACATATTGCACACTGTGTCTACTACTTTTATCTACTATCCACAGTCCAAAGGCTGTGGAGCTAGAAGGCTACGTGTGCGAATGACAAAAGATTTTAAAAATAAAATAAAAAATGTATCAATACATGAAATTAGATTACACAATGTAGTTGAGGTTTACATGAATAAGCAGAAATGTAATCATGCTTATCTTTCCTATAGCACAAATGAAAAGCCCTCTCTAGATGAGCAGATTTGTCAAATGAATTTTTTTCCTTCTTATCCACTGCTACAGTAAACTAAAGAGTAGATATTCAAATTACACTGCTAAATATGACTAGCGTTAGCTACGTGTAGTACTGCAAAATAGTCCATCAAATGTATTAGCAGGTGTAGCCTATACACGAGTCCACTATTGGTCATATCACTATTGAGAACATGCCCCAAATTCATTGCTTTAGTAGAATTTAATTGTAAGTGAAATGATAAATTGTAATGTCCTTAGTATTTGTGCAGTCTACAGGTCCTCTAACACTCTGTTAAATGAATAAATGTAAATGTACTATGAGAGAGATAAAAGTAGTAGACACAGAGTGTTTATTTTTTGTCTATATTGCTCATTTCATTCAGTGCTTTAACGTCTATAAATCCTGCAGAGATGTTATGTATGAGATTTGTAATTTAAATCACTGGATTTTACTTACTATTGTTATACAACTTAAAGGCGGTCATTTTTCCTGGTTTAAAAGACTGCATTCTACTGCAGACAAACTAAATGGAGAAACGTAATTTTAAAAATGATTGTCAACTTAACAACTTGAGTTCATAATTATGGCAATTTAGTACATAACACTTAAATTCCTTTTAAATAATGTGAAAATAAAGTGTGTTTGTGTGTGTCATATTTTTGTTTGGATGTCTGTGTATAATACACATGGCCATTCCATGTATAGTAACATTTGTGTCAGGAATGGATGGGATCCCGATTTAACATAACTATATATTTTTTTTATGACCTACCACAGAGTGTTAGAAAGATCACGTGTGCAACGTGTGTGGGGTGGAAAACACATGGCTGTACCATGTATGGTAACGTTTCTGTCACCAATGGATGTGATCCAGATTTAACATAACTATAAATATTTTTATGATCATGACCTTTGATCTAGATATAGAGAGTTAGAATGTGTATCTTTTTGACCTTTGACCTATACCTGTCAAAACTAAGGGTACATTATACACAAACTATTTCTCTCTCAGGAGGACTCGGGCCCAGAGAGCAGCACAGGAGCTGGTAGAGAAGAACAGTTTACAGATGATGATGAGGAGGAGGAAGAGGTCACCCTAGATCAGCCGACTACCTTTATGTTTTCCAAACAGCCACAACATAGTGTTGTGATTCAGGAGAACCAGACCGCAGCGCACGAGCTACAGGAGGAGAACCCCTCACAGACATGGAGGAGGATGTGGTCGAACAGCCAGGATAATTTTACACCATAGAACAGTTAACCTGGTTCTTGGAGCAGATTTTAGGACAAGATGATGTCGTACTAACAAACTACTTTCCGGATAGAAAAAAATTCATAAAATCTGTGGAGCACACAACAACAGGTGAGAATCTGGGCGTGCTGTCACCAACGAGACGCTTCAGATTGGGGATATGGGCATCAGAGGCAGGGTTTAAGGAGGTGAATGAAGCAGGATCAGGTAACCCACCTACTTCAAACTTTTCAGAACAACCTGAAGAACTGTACACCACAGAACAGTTAAACTGTTTTCTAGACTTAACAAAAGGAAATCGTAACGTCTTGCTAACTAACTATTCAATTCAATTCAATTTTATTTGTATAGCGCTTTTTACAATAGACATTGTCTCAAAGCAGCTTTACAGAAATATCAACACGGTATACAGATATTAAAGGTGTGAATTTATCCCAACTGAGCAAGCCACTGAGTGGCGACGGTGGCAAGGAAAAACTCCCTAAGATGTTTTAAGAGGAAGAAACCTTGAGAGGAACCCGACTCAGAAGGGAACCCATCCTCATCTGGGTAACAACACATATTGTGAAAAAGTTCATTATGGATTTATATGAAGTCTGTATGGCGTTAAGAGCAGCCGTAGTCCCAGCAGTCTGGAATTAAAGAAGATTTGAGCTCCATCCAGAGGCAGAAAGGATCTGGATCTCTAGTATCTCCATAAATTCGTGTGGGGCTCGGCGAAAGGAGAGAGGGAGAAAGTAGAACAGAATCTAGTCAGGGTAGGCTTGAGTAAACAAATACGTTTTAAGCTTAGACTTAAACACTGAGACTGTGTCTGAGTCCCGAACACTAATAGGAAGACTGTTCCATAACTGTGGGGCCCTATAAGAGAAAGCTCTTCCCCCTGCTGTAGCCTTCACTATTCGAGGTACCGTCAGATAGCCTGCATCTTTTGATCTAAGTAGGCGTGGCGGATCATATAAAACCAAAAGGTCGCTTAGATATTGTGGCGCGAGACCATTTAGTGCTTTATAGGTTAATAAGAGTATTTTATAATTAATGCGAGATTTTACTGGGAGCCAATGCAGTATTGATAATATCAGTGTGATATGGTCGTATCTTCTAGTTCTAGTTAGGACTCTAGCAGCTGCATTCTGGACTAATTGGAGTTTATTTATATTCCTACTGGAACATCCAGACAGTATGGCATTACAATAATCTAATCTAGAGGTGACGAATGCATGAACTAGTATTTCCACATCATGTAGTGACAATATGTTTCTTATTTTAGAAATATTTCTGAGATGAAAGAAGGCTATCCTAGTAATATTATCTACATGAGCATCAAATGATAGGCTGGAGTCAATAATCACTCCAAGGTCTTTAACTGCTGCACATGATGAAACAGAAAGACCATCCAGAGTAACCATGTGATCAGAAAGGATACTTCTAGCTACACGTGGGCCTAATAAAAGTATTTCTGTTTTATCAGAATTAAGCAGAAGGAAGTTAATTAACATCCAATGTCTAATGTCCTTTACACAATCCTCAACTTTACTAAGCTTATGTCTGTCCTCTGGCTTCGCTGAAACATACAACTGTGTATCATCAGCATAACAGTGGAAGCTAATTCCATGTTTACGAATAATTTGACCTAGGGGTAGCATATATAAAGTAAAGAGCAGTGGGCCTAAAACAGAACCCTGTGGAACTCCAAAAGTAACCTCAGTACGCATGGAGAATTCACCATTTACATCTACGAACTGATAACGATCGGTGAGATAAGACCTGAGCCAGGAGAGGACTGTTCCCTTAATACCAACAACATTTTCTAATCTATCAAGGAGAATAGTGTGATCTATAGTATCAAAAGCTGCACTAAGGTCGAGTAACACAACCAGCGAGACACAACCCTGATCGTAAGTCAGTAGAAGTAGGTCATTTACTACTTTAACTAACGCTGTCTCTGTGCTATGATGAGGTCTAAATCCTGACTGATATATTTCATGAATGTTATTCCTATCTAAGTATGAGCATAACTGCTTTGCTACAACCTTTTCTAAAATCTTAGAGATGAAGGGGAGATTTGATATTGGTCTATAGTTGGACAATTGAGACGGGTCAAGATCAGGTTTTTTAATCAAGGGTTTAATAACTGCTAATTTAAGTGATTTAGGTACATAGCCACTGCTTAGGGAAGAATTGATTATATTTAGAAGTGGCTCAATTACTACTGGACCAATCTGTTTAAACAAACATGTAGGTACGGGATCTAGTATGCAAGTTGATGAATTGGCTGAAGAGATTAATGTAGCGAGTTCGGTCTCTCTAAGCGGAGCAAAACACTCTAAACATTGATCTGATATTGCTACATTGTCATGTAATGGGTTTATTACAGTACTGTCCAGTTTTAATTTAATGGCCTGTATTTCACGTCTAATATTTTCAACCTTATCATTGAAAAATTTCCTGAAATCTTCACTGCTATGTAATGATTGAGTGTTTCTCTCTGTAGTGGTTTTATTCCTAGTTAATTTTGCTACTGTGTTGAAAAGGAATCTAGAATTGTTTTTGTTGTCTCCTATTAAGGTGGAGAAATAGATTTTTCTAGCATCGCCAAGAGATTTCCTATATTTCAGTAGGCTCTCCTTCCATGCTGTTTGAAATATCACCAGTTTGGTTTGACGCCATTTACGTTCTAATTGTCGAGTTGTCTGTTTTAAGGTTCGCGTTTGATCGTTATACCAGGGTGCTAATTTTTTTTCTCTAATTATTTTCCTTTTGAGTGGAGTCACTCTATCTAGCGTGTAGCGGAGTGTTGACTCCAAGCTTTCAGTCGCCTGATCGAGTTCTGTGTGATCTGACGGTGATCCAAATCTAATTGATGTTTCTGCGAGGTTATTTATGAAGCTCTGTGCAGTAGCTGATGTGTAGGTACGTTTTACGCGGTAGCGAGACGAGGTGGAAATATTATGATCAATACGTATTATGAACGAGATAAGATAATGGTCTGAGACAACTTCAGACTGCGGAAAAATGATAATATTTTCTATACTTAGTCCGTATGTTAGTATGAGGTCAAGAGTGTGACCACCATTATGAGTAGGCCCGATTACGTTCTGATTAATCCCTACTGAATCTAAGATGGACACAACCGCTATTCTTAGAGGGTCTTCCAGGTTATCAAAATGAATATTAAAGTCTCCGACGATTAATGCTTTGTCTACAGACACAACCAGGTTTGAGACAAAGTCTGCAAATTCACTAAGAAATTCAGTATATGGCCCTGGGGGTCTGTAAATAATAATTAGAGGAATTGACTTATTTTTTGTGGCTACATAACTTATACTGGTATAAAGAATTTCAAAAGAATTAAATTTATGCTTAGGTTTTTGTGTGACGACTAGATTTTGACTATGGATGAGTCCAACACCTCCTCCTCTACCAGTTGAACGAGGCTGATGTACATAACTGTATCCAGGAGGACTGGCTTCATTTAATGCTGTGTACTCGTTTGGTTAATCCAAGTTTCCGTTAAACACATTAAATTACATTCCTGATCAGTAATGATGTCGTTAACAATAAGAGCCTTAGACGCAAGAGATCTAATGTTTAATAGTCCTAGCCTCAGATCAAAAGTGCTGGCTGTGCATTGAATATGATTTAATTTTATGTTAATTAGGTTACGAAGATCGACTTTCCGAGATTTTCTATATATTTGAATAGCTCGGGGAACAGACACAGTCTCTATAGTATGTATTACCTTTGCCGGATTTTTAGTTGAACATTGATTATACTGAATGTTATTATTGTAAGATGTACTTACGGTAGGCAGTCACTTGGAGTGTAGCGCCTTGGAAATGTTGTCTGAAAGCAGTTCCGCTCCAAGGCTGCTGGGGTGCAGGCCATCAGGACGAAACAACCTAGGACGCTCCCAGAACAGATTCCAGTTATTGACAAACACCAGATTCTGCTCATTACACCAAGAGACTAACCAATCATTTAATGCTAGAAGTCTACTGAACTTTTCTGCTCCACGTCTGTATGTGGGAAGAGGTCCAGAGACGATGATCTTCGCGGTAGGTGATCTGCCTCGTACCGTCTCGATCAGGCTGGAGAAGTCCCTCTTCAGAACCTCCGTCTGCCGCAGCCTGGTGTCGTTCGTCCCCGCGTGCAACACAACCGCTCCAATGCGCTCATCCTTCTTCAGGATCCCGGATACCTGCGCAGCGACATCAAGGACACAAGCACCAGAAAAACAGTGTGTGCGCACCTTACCTTTAGATGAGGCTACACGGACGTTCCGCACAATGGCGTCCCCGACGATCACAGTGTTGGGTCTGGTCTGGCGGAGAGGGGCGAAGCGGTTCCTGGTTGGAATCTCGAACACCGGAGGTGGAGAAGGTCCAGCCCGCGCCTTTCGCCGCTGGTTCACCCAAGGCCCGAGGTGTGTTGGCGCTGGCGTGACGGAGACCACGGCTGGGAAAGTCCTAGGTGCACGGTCCCTGCACAGAGAAACTCACGGCGTAGAGGGGCTGGGAGTGGAAATACCACGCTGTGTGCTTACCTTGGATATGTGAGCAGAGGCACAAGATGTTTCCAGCGCAGTTTGTCGCTCCAGCAGCTGGGCCTGCTTGTCAAGTAGGCCGCGGATCTGCTTCTCCACATCCTCCAGTTCCAGCCGCACCATGTGAAGCTCAAGCGAGTCTTCATCTGCACTCAAAACCGGAGAGACAGCAGACATATTTGTTTGTTTGTTTGTTTTTTAAAAACAGAACAGCGGTAAGTGAGAAATGTGAAACGTAAACAAGGCTAGCGGTAGGTGATGCTAGCGGGCTACAGGCTACAAGCTAGTCGCGGATGTTTTGTAAAAAACAAAACAGAATACAGATCAAATTTGCGACAGCGCAACGTTACGATTGTTTTATTTAACGTGGTGTCAGTAAGGTAAGGTATAACGTAAGGTAAATAATTTTAAAGTATAGAGTTTAGAAGAAATTAATGTAAATTAATGTAATAGCACTACTTCTCGGGCAGGGAAAAAAAATAATTCAATCTGCACAACAAGCAATAAAAACTGAAAACCTGGGCGTGCTGTCACCACGGAGACGGTTCAGACTGAGAAAATGGACATCAGCTGCAAGAAAAGCTATAATATGAATAGCACTGTGGACATTTGCACACTATATGACTACAATGGACTTGTAGTAGAACTGAAAGGGTTGGGGTGTTCTGGGTTGAGGGTTGGGGTGTTCTGGGTTGAGGGTGGGGGTTTTCTGGGTTGAGGGTGGGGGTTTTCTGGGTTGAGGGTGGGGGTTTTCTGGGTTGAGGGTGGGGTGGGGGGTCTGAGGGGGTTCTTCTCTCTTCTTCTTTTTAAAAAAATGAAAATAAATGTAGATATGTAAATATACCAAAATTGAATACATTAAAGGTGTCTTAAAGTAAAAAAAAGTCTCTCTCTCTCTCTCTCTCTCTCTCTATCACTCTCTCTCTTTCTCTCGCTCTGTTTCTCTCTCTCGCTCTCTCTCTCTCGCTCTGTTTCTCTCTCTCTCTCGCTCTCTCTCTCTCTCAGGATTGTGGGTAGTGGGAGGAGTCGAGAGTTTTGCGGCACACTTTTGAGAGTTTGTTACTTTTAATCAATTTCTTAGTTCTTTTTTAAGATTCATGTAAAAAAAAAAAAAAAGATTAATCTTAGACATAAAACTTCTTTGAGCGCCGACTTCGGTCGGAAAACTTTGACAAATGGGGTGAAGGGGAGATTTCTCACGCTTGACTCTGAGACATGGATTTAAATGTACACCTGATGACTCCGTATCTGTGGAAGATGTGCTGGTTGCAGTCAGTGAACAGGTCGGTGGTCAAATATCCAGTCAGCTTGTAGGATGAATAAAGCTGTTGTTGTTTTTCTCGCCGAGGTTCAGATGGTAGATGACCTGGTTAAATGCGGACTCGCGATTAATGACACGAGCTGATTGCACTCGGTCTGAAAAATCCGGATATCAAGCACGTTGTGTCGTTTCGGCGATTTACGAACATGATTCTGAATCAACAACAGGATCCGCTCAATCTGGCTGTAAAGCTGACTAATGAAGGCAAACATTACACAATCTTTATTAGTTCGGATCATATGCTGTGTTTTTTGTGCGGAGAACTAGGACATGTCAGACCGTCTAATCTTCAAACAACTGAGCGACATGCCGGACAAAATAACCATAATAATAATAATAATAATAATAATAATAATAATAATAATAATAATAAACTTGATTTTATAAAGCGCCTTTAAAGCAGCTTCTCAAAGCGCTGTACATAAAATCACAGTCCACAGAAAAATAAAACAAATAAAGGTTAATAAGAATAAAAATAACAACATTAATACTAATAAAAATAATTATTAAACAATCGAAAAAGACATCAGCAGTCGAATGCAAGTTTAAAAAAGTGTGTCTTGAGAAGAGCTTTAAAAATGCCAAAAGTCTGGGCTTCCCTGAGTTCAGGAGGAAGAGAGTTCCAAAGTGAAGGAGCATAGACAGAACCATCTCGTTCCAGATGTTAAAACAGCACCTAAAGGGAATCCTGATGCAGGAGATGTAGAAAATCATGATTACAACTAGGAGCGGGTAAGTCAGGCAAGTAGTGGAGAAACATTGACTCAGACAGTAAATGAACATGATAAACCATCAGAAAAAGAACAGACAGAAATAGAAAGTAATAAAGGAGATGGTGAAAGTGAAGCAGCTGTAGATATTTGTACTCAGATGTCCACCATGAGTTCAGAGTATGCTCACTCTGCGAATGACTCAGATGTTGATCTAGAGAGCATAGAGAGTTGTTCTGATATGGATGACGCTGAAGGAACAGAGTCTCTCAGTGCTAGACTGTACACATTAAAGCAAATTAATGACTTTCTAGATGAGACTAAAGGAGCTCGGAAACCACAAATTGAGACTTTTTTCCCTGATTTAAAGCGCTTTTTGGTGTCGTGTAAAATGGCGATGAATAAAGCAACTGACGAAGAGCTTAGCATTCAGAAGCTTTATCGCCTCAGGAAAATAATAACAAAGGTAAAAGTCATGATTAACCGTAAGGCGAAGAAGGTTTGAATATGTTGTAATGAAGAGAGGAGATAATGAGACCTGTGTTGCGATGTCATTCGTCATTTATTCAATAGTCAGCATCATGGCATCCTTAAACTTATGATCTTTGAACATTAATGGATGTCGTGGTACTGAAAAATTATTCGCTTTGTTCGATTTTTCTAGTTGGAAAAAAGCAAGTGTAGTTTTTCTGCAAGAAACACACACACATATATGGACAATCAGGTACAATGGCTCAGTGAGCCATGATTCAAACGTGAGTGCAGGAGTAGAAGTTCTTATTTCATCGGATTTACAAATTCAAGACAGTAGAGCTGAAGAAATTATACCTGGCAGAATGCAAATTATAGAATTTACACTTTGAGTTACCGCAATCTCTTATTAATATTTATGCTCCGAATGATGGGGCAGAAAGAGCTTCTTTTTTTAAAAAAAGTAAAAGACGTTATTTCAAACGTTTCGCAGAATAGAATAATAATTTTAGCTGGTGATTTTAATTGTACATTCGATTACACTATGGATCGGAATCATGTTGAACCTCATCCAAATTCGTCTGAGACTCAAAAAACCGTTGTTCAGTTTCATAGTCTTGTAGATGTATGGAGAGAAGCTTTCCCTGGCAGTAAACAATATACATGGGTGAAAATGAATTCTAATACAGTTTCCGGTGCACGACTCGATAAATTTTATGTTCAGATGAACGACAGAGGAAGATTTTCCAATAGTGATATTTCGCCAACACCATTTTCTGATCACCACTATATTGCAGTAACTATGACTATAACGCAGAGTAACACATATTATAAGATTTGGCATTTAATAATAGATTATTGCAAGATAAAGTTTTCGTACAATTAGTTGCTCAGTTTTGGGGAGAGTGGAGAGAGAGAAAATCACAGTATAATACTTTAAGCCAGTGGTGGGATATTGGAAATGTACAGATCCGGCTCTTGTGCCAACAATACACAAGGAGTCACCTGACTGAACTAGGAAAAGGTTAAGTTTTTGGAACAGCAGATTCTGAAGCTAAGCAGCTCCATTAGTGATGGTGAAGAGATGGAAACTGCAAAAATGCTTGACGAGTACAACATTATTTTGAAAAATTTGTGCGAAGAGATAAGTCGTAGTACATCCATACGGGGAAGATATCTTCAGTTAAACAGCATGGATTCTTCAACAACTTTCTTTTCTTCATTGGAAAAGAACATCAGAGAAAAAAGAATATAAATCATCTTAAATTGTTAAATGGGAAAGAAATAACAGAAAATATATATATTTTTTTTTCTCAAACTCTATCTTTTTATGAAGAATTATATACTGCACAACCCTGTGACCTTGGAGCAATTAATCTGCTTTCAGATGGACTGCCACATCTTGGACATGAAGATAAAGCAGAGCTGGAGAAACCTTTGTCCTTTCAGGAGTTAACGGAAGCTGTCCAGCAGCAATCTTCAGGAAAATCACCAGGATTGGATGGCTTGACTTCTGAAATTTATAAAGCCTTCTGGTCCCTCATTGGTCAGGATTTATATGAGGTGTTTCTCGAAAGCTTTGAGTCAAATATCCTACCCCTCAGTTGTATAAGAGCTGTAGTGACTCTTTTACCCAAGAAAGGAGATCTTGGTTTATTGAAGAACTGGCGACCGGTCACTCTTTTAGGAACTGATTATAAAATATTGTCTAAAACTCTGACAAATCATCTTAAAAAATCTATAGCGTCCATCATCCATGAAGATCAGTCCTACTGTGTACCCTAGCGATCTATATTTCACAATCTTTTGTTGTGCGGGACATTGTGTACTTAACGGAACTGCATACATTAGATCTTGGTCGCCTTTGATAAATTTGACCATGAATACCTGTTCAAAATACTTGAAAGCTTTGGCTTTGGGAATCAGTTTATTTCATGGATAAGGCTTCTTTATAAAGATGTCTATAGTATGCTGAAAATAAATGAAATTTTGACCAGACCTTCTTCTGTAGGTAGAGGTGTGACACAAGGGTGTAGTTTGTCTGGTCTCTTGTACACGATTTCCATTGAGTCAATGTTGAGGATGCTGAGAGACAAGCTGCAAGGATTTACAGTTCCAACATCTCACCTTTCAAACACACCAGTGGTGAAACTCACCGCGTATACAGATGAAATCCCAGTGATCATTAGATCTGAAGATGATGTTAAACATCTTACCTCATGCCTCAACATCTTTTAGAGTGCTTCTTCCTTACGGATCAATTGGGGGAAAAACTGACACTTTATTGTTAGGCCATTGGTCACACCAAAATCCACCTCAGCTTCCACATCAGCGCCCTTGGAATAAAGAGGGGGTTAAGATACTGGGGCTGTTCTTTGGGACTGAACAGCACATGAACAAGAATTGGGAAGGACTTGTAGAAAAAGTGACAGGCAAGCTCCAGAGATGAAAGTGAATTCAAGCCCAGCTTTCCTACAGAGGCAGGGTGCTGGTGGTGAATAATCTAGCCACCTCAATGCTGTGGCATCGTCTAACCGTGTTGGACCCTCTGAAAGAGCTTTTGTCACAACTTCAAAAAGCCTTTGTAGACTTCTTTTGTAGTGGTCATCATTGGCTTCCCCCCTGGGGTACTGTGTCTCCCTACAATTGATAGCGGTCAGGGATTAATTCATTTAGCCTCTAAGGTGAAATCCACGAGGTTGCAGACCGCCCAAAAACTGCTTTACTCGTCGGACTCTCTACCATGGATTAGCTTTGGCCTTGCCATTCTACGTGGAAAAAAACAAGATGGATTTTGATAAAGAAATGTTTCTGATTTCGGGAAATGTGGTAAAAGACATGTTTAAGATAAGGTTTTATGGATCGGTTCTTGAAGCTTGGGGTTACTTTAAGTCGGAGCGGAAAGAACATTTTGGTTTTGATGAACCACTTCTGCACAGTCCTTGGTTTTCTAAAAAAATGCACTATATCCAACACCGAAATTTCTAACTTTGTTTTAGCTGGGATAACTAAAGTTGGAAACCTGTTTGACTTGTCAAATAGAGAATGTTTTTCAGTACAGAATCTAACTAGAAAAATTACTGGTAGATCAGAGAGAATAGTCGGGAACATATTAAAGGATTTGAAAACATCTTTTCCTGCATGTTTGTGGGATAATATATAACCAAGTTTATGTCCGGCGGTAACACAAAGGTCTTTTTTTCCAGAAGTGTACATAACTCCACAGGTAGCTCAAATTAACAATGGAGACAATGTAAACATGTTGTTATCCTTTAAAGGCTTGCAAAGTCTTCCGTTTTCCATGGTGAACAAACAAAATGCATATATTTCCTGTGTAAAGTCCGACTTTGTCAGACATCTAAGGGGGACTCATTTCTTGAAGTCGGGAGATAATGAACCTTCATGGCGGTTATTGTATAAGAACCCTCTACCAAAAAAAGTCTGGTGACTTACAGTGGCAGATTTTACATTGTGCATTACCAACAAAAGTGTTTTTGTTTAAATGTAAATATGCACCGTCTCCACTGTGTACTTTGTGTGATGAACTCGATACTGTGTTTCATGTCTTTTGTGAATGTTGTAAATTATCTCCGCTCTTTAATCTATTGTATACAATGTTTCGTAGTTTGGGGATCATTTTCTTGAAAACAGGGTTTATTTATGGGGGTAGATATTCTCGCCACAGGCAGGAAATCTGTACCTATTCGAATTTTTTGGTCGGTCAAGCAAAATTAGCCATTTGGAAGGCTGACAAAATGGGATCAGAAGGGAAAGAAGTAAACATGGTTAAATTATTTAAGGCCTTGGTTGAGTCTAGGATTAGATTAAAGTATGAATTTTACCAAATGAATGGTGATCTTCCGATGTTTGAGAAGAAATGGTGTGTAAACAAAGGGGTGACTTATAAGAGGCGAGAATCTCTTTTTCAATTGGTAATGGTTGTTAAAACAATGTGTTCTGTATGTTAAGGTTTTTTAATTGTAGAATAAATTATATTTTAAAAGTCAAAGTCTCTCTCTCTCTCTCCCCCTGCAGATGTGTTGTTATCTCTAGCATCCCTGCTGGTGCCTCTGCAAATTACACCTGCAACATGAGGGGTCGTTATGTGAACATCATCATTCCCAATGTTATCCAGGCTCTCACGCTCTGTGAAGTGGAAGTCTATGGGGTTCCAGGTTACACTTTTATATCCAGTTCACAATTTCATATACATTTGAAGTCAAATTAAGTTTTACAACAGCTGCTAAATATCAACATTGCTAATTTTTTTTAGTGCCTGTTACTAAGAGGGCATTTCTGAGATTGAAGTTTAACATCAGTGAGTATCTTATAACCCTACTGTGAGGGACAAAATGATTCAAAAGGTTTGTGTTCATGACATGTATGGTAGATTCATAAATAAATAAATAAATAATACTAATTTTTCATCATAGACGATATCTGCCAATGCCCAGCCTTCAGTGCGTCAGATCTGTTGGACTACAGAACCAGAGGTGGAAAATGAAACTTAAAAACGGTAGGAAATATCAGTACTACTACTGCAATAATAATAATAATAATAATAATAATAATAATAATAATAATAATACAACTACTTCTACTGCTAATAATAATAGTAATATAGCCATAAGAGGCAATCTGTCCAAACACTCCCTGCATATAGCACTCCCAGTGGCCAGTTCTTGTCAAGATTCATAGAACAATAAAGAGACCATATGTGAACATACTTATGCATATCACATTTTGTGATGATGGCTCAATGCTAGTTGTGTAACCTACCTGCTGAAAGCCGACTGGCAGAAGGCAGACATTTTTGAAGTAATTCAGTTACAGATTAGCAGAAAGCGCACAGCAAATTCTGCTCAATTGGCATTTTGGTTCCTGAGAAACAGCTATTTGAACTTAACGCTGACCCTTATAAACATGAACAGCACGCCCCAGGTAGCCAATTTGAGCGAGATTGCATTGGATACTAGGAGGTCCATCCCTGAACTTTCTATTCAAGTTTTGTGGCAATAAACCAATGGGAAACTTTTCAATTATCTGATATCTGATTGGCCAATGACAGGCATGTTTTTTTTCAGTAATTAAGTCATCATGAGAATCTACTATAGATTAGCACATACAGTATATCTACCATATCAAATTTCAGCTTGATCAGACATACAGTTCCTCATAAACAGCTATCTGATCTTAGCTCTGTTCCATTTGTATGACCAAATTTGGCACATAGCAAAAAATGCTAAACTAACTTTTGCCAACTAGTGCTAGGATGTTTGGCCTAGCTTCAGAAATTTGGTGACAGTCCTCATTAATTAATTTTTGGTGTGATGCTCAATAATTATCAAAAACATGTTGACATTTGTAAACAGCAACATCTCACTTTCCTGGGTAATGGGAGGAAGTAGTACAACCCCAATTCCAAAAAAGTTGGGACATTGTGAAAAATGTAAATAAAAACAGAATGCAATGATTTGCAATCTCATAAACCCATATGTTATTCACGGTAGAACATAAAAAACAAATCAAATGTGTAAACTGAGGAAATGTAGCATTTAAAGGAAAAAAATAGGTAACTTTGAATTTATGGGCGCAACACGTCTCAAAATAATTTGGACGGGGCAACAGAAGGCTGGAACAGTAAGTGTTACTAAAAAGAAACAGCTGGAGGAACATTGTGCTACTAATTATGTTAACTGGCAACAGGTCAGTAACATGATTGGGTATAAAAAGAGTATCTTAGAGAGGCAGAGTCTTTCAGAAGTAAAGATGGGCCTCTGTACACCAATCTGCGAAAAACTACATCTACAATTTGTGGAACAATTTCAGAATAATGCTCCTTGATGTAAAATTGTGAAGGCTATGAATATCTCATCATCTACAGCACATCATATCATGAAAAAATTCAGAATCTGGAGAAATCTGTGGCCCGAGTCTCTTTCCATAAATCTTAAATAAACACCTCCTTATAGATAGCTTCACCATATCAACGACTAAAAGTTTTTATTAAAGTAGTATAGCACAAATCTGTTTATTATTAGACTTTGATTATGTGGAATGTTTGCCAGAGAAGTCTCTGTGAATGATTTGCTATCATAGAAAGGATAACTTATTACAATGAGAACATTAATATAAACCTGAGATATGAATTGCAACCTTCAGACCTTCTGACCTATCAGATTCCAGAGTGCAACAGCAGTGTGATATAATTTGTATTAAATACACTAAAATCTCTATTAATAGTTCCATGAAATTTGCAGAAAATCAGTTTACTGTTACTTATTTATTAATTCATTGATTTATTTCTTTTACCTGAGTGATATTACAGTCAAGAATTTTGTCATTCTGACTTACAGGTGGCAGAAATATATCTGAAACAACAAGAAGAAGAAGCGGAAGAAGAAGAAGAAGTGTTCAAAGAACAAAAAGAAAGAAAAAACATCAAATGTGTGAGGTTTGGGTTTAGCACTTGAAAATGCTAGCTAACTGATGTTATAGGTTTATTAATTAGAAGTACTAGAAGTTTTTTAGTTTGTTTGTTTGGGAAATGTATCCATGAAAAATTATTACCACAGGGTTTGTACAAGGTGCTTGAATTTGGCATTTGGAAATTTAAGTACTGGAAAACCTTGAAAGTAGCCAATATTTTTTTTTATGTTAAAAAAGTGGTTAAAAAGTGCTTGAATGATAAAACGTCAATAAATAAAAAATAACAATCACTTTAAAGGGTTTATTTGCAAAAGAACACGAATACAATCCTTTCACTCAAAATATGACTCCCCACTGCACCCCTCCTCCTCCTGCCGTTCACTCATTCATTTTAACAGGGACAGCTTCGGTCCACTTCTCAGACCCCTTTAGCAACTTTTTTTTTTAAAGCATCTAGCGACATATCTAGCGACTTTTTGGACAACCCTTAGCTACTTTCCATAGAAGATAATGGCCAGTACTGCGCGGCGAGTGCGAGGTCCTGCTTTCAGAAACAGAAAAAATGTCCAGAATGTCACTGAAACACTTCAGCCTATGATTAGCCCTGGATTCCTGGGAGGACACTGTAGCAGTCTCTGAGGATTTCTTCTCATTACTCCACTGTAAAAACAAACAAACAAAACAAACAAACAAACAAAAAAAAACAAACCACTAAATGCTAGCTTCATCTTCTTTTAATTTGATTGTCAGTGCTCAACTCAAACCAACAGCAGAATTATTAATAATATCACGAATGATTGTGTCTAAAATCAGCCACTGATTATATCCCACTTGTTTGTTTCTAGATAGTATGATTTATTTAGCCAAATCTAAACTCACTTCTCCATTTGTGTAACTGGATACTCAGGATAATAAAATTTCACTCTCGTTTCCATCCACCCCCATTTTCTACATCTCCTATCATACAGGAACCTTGAGCCTATCCCAGAGATCATAGGGCACAGGACAGGGTACACCCTGGACAGGGTACCAGGCCATCGCAAGGCACACTCACATACACATTCACACACCCATTCATACACTACAGACACTTTGGACATGCCAATCAGCCTACCATGCATGTCTTTGGACAGGGGGAGCAGCACAGGGAGAACACGCAAACTACGCACACACAGGGTTGTGGTGGGAATCAAACCCCCAACCCTGGAGGTGGGAGGCAAACGTGCTTAGCACTAAGCCACCGTGCGCCCCACTCTGGTCTCTTTAATAAAAATGTGACACACAGAATAGCACAATGTGCTATCAAATAAATAGTGGGTGACTGTTTTCTTTATAGTGTATATGCACTGTAAATGACTTCTTATTTAAAAACATAAATGTAACTGACATGCTGCTTTATTAAATCATAGCAACTTGAGCACCTGCCTAGCCCTACTCTGAATATGAGGAACTTTCCTACACAACTATTGACATAACTAATGGTCTGCACTTATATAGTGCTTTTTAACCTGAGCAGTGTTTCCCATTCACCCATTCTCACACCAATGGTAGCAGAGCTGCCATGCAAGGTGCTAACTTGACATCAGGAGCAACTTGGGGTTCAGTGTCTTGCCCAAGGACACTTCGAGTCATGTGGGCCAGGAATCGAACCTCCAACCCTACGATTAGACAACCTGCTCTACCACCTGAGCACAGCCACCAACTAGATAACTAGATGTTTAAGTCAGCCTATCCCATTCCTTCATTTTCTTGTTACATATAGATTAAGTCTCTTAAGTGTTTCCTACATGTATATATTTTTTTAATTAGCATATGTCTACCAATATGTAAGCCAATGCATATGTTTTACACTACTAATACAAAATGTCCCAGTGAGGCCTTCTACACCCATCAAAATATTGCCATCTCACTGTTTGACAGAATAAAATATAGCAATGATGCTTTAGAATTAGATAAATTAAGTTTCTGCAAAATATTAATTGAACTATTCATTTAGAATTCAAAAAGTACATTAATGACTTTTGTAATGACTACTGTGTAGCCCATGTAGCACACTAACCCTAATGTGCATGACCGCATGTACTATGTTGCAATAATAATAATAATAATAAAATGTATTATTATTATCACCAAATAATCACTTCACTGGACAGGAGTGTGATGTAACGACACAGGGCAGTGAGCAGGAAGTAAGCGCAGGAGCGCCGTCTTTATTGATAAACAAACTAACAGAACACAAGAAACGCGGTCTATGCTGAACAGGACTAGCTGGATCAACCATGGAACTACAGTCTAGGCATTACTCGAAAACAGAACATGGAACTGAGACCGCTAGCATGCTACACGCATTCTAACACAGCGCTAAAGCTATACTCCTTAAACACTACTAACGTTACAAACTATAATACTGCGCGAAGTGCGCAGCCACACGAGGGGTTTAAATAACCAACATAATTATCTAAAGCATAGACACCTGGAGAAATAAAGACACACCCTCGAACATAAGCCAATACCTGGACAGGAAGTAAATCAAAACAAACGAGCCGCGCGTGTCCATATGTCAGGGTCTCGTGCACGCGCGCTCTGCAGCAGTCTTTGCGCTTCGACGCCGCAGCGCCATCCACCGGCGGAAGCGTAACAGATGTAAAAACAGACTTAAAAACATTGAGTCATTTAACACAGGTCAACTGTTTTCTATTATACAAGCAGCGTGTGTGTGTTCTGTTTCATTTTCTTTTCAGGGATAAACATACTGGAGGATTTTTTGTTGATCTGGCACAAAATTAAATGGAACTAAGTTACATTAAAAAGGGGGAAACTTTGGGTACCAAGGTTATAAGTTATAAACTAGGGAACATTGAGTGAGAGAGAGAGAGAGAGAGAGAGAGAGAGAGAGAGAGAGAGAGAGAGAGAGAGAGAGAGAGAGAATCGGCATGTGGTCTGCGCCTCTGTAGCACCGCTGTTCTACAGTAAGTGCTGAGAGGGAGACCTGAACATCGGGCTGCCAGATAGCTTCATTTCAACTATAACTATTAACTGGATGGGGTGGGGTTAATATTAGACTAGTGCATAAATTACACCTAATACGTCTAGGTCACTAGTTACTATTAGCTATAATTTAATCAAAAAAGAGAACCTAGTATGTTTATTAGAAACCAACCAAAATTACTCCAATAGTGAGACATGTAAAAGTCCCTGAAGTTACAAAGGAACCCAGGGTAACTTCTAAGCAAACAAAGGCCTCTCTCACATTGGCTAATGTTAATGTTCATGAGTTCACCATCAGGAGAACACTGAACAACAATGGAGTGAATTACAGTGTTACAAGGAGAAAGCCACTGCTCTCCAAAAAGAACATCGCGGTCCATCTGCAGTTTGCTAATGATTACGTGGAAAAGTCTTTTGGAAAAATGTTTTGTGTGGAAAAATATAACCTTTTGGTTTAAATAAGAAGTGTTATGTTTGGAGAAAGCAAACACTACATTCCAGCATAAGAACCTTACTTATAAGAACCTTTCAATAATGGATGGAACAATGAATTCTGAATTATAACAGTGAATTCTAAAGGAAACTTTCAGGACATCTGTCTGTGAACTGAATCTCAAGAGAAAGTGGGTCATGCAGCAGGCCAACAGCCCTAAGCACAAAAAGCACATAAGGGTCTACCAAAGTATGGTTAAAAGAGAATAAAATTCATGTTTCAGAATTTGCCAAGTCAATGTCCTGACCTTAATCCAATAGAAATGTTGTGGAAGGACCTCAAGCAAGCAGTTCATGTCAGGAAAATCACCAGCATTCCAGAGCTGAAGCTGTTCTGTACTGAGAAACGAGCTAAAATTCTTACAAGCCGATGTGCAGGACTGATCAACAGTAAAAACAGGGAAAATGTTTAGTTTCGGTTATTTCTGACCAAGGGGTTCACACCATATGCTGAAAGCAAAGGTTCACATAGGATCACATAATAGAAAGAAAACATTCTACACACCGTTATACCACCAGCAGCAGTCTGGACTGTCGACACAAGGCAGGTTCATGCTGCTGATGCCAATGTCTGACCCCATCATCTACATGTCACAACAGAAATCAACATTCATCAAATCAGGCAATGTTTTTCCATGCTTCAACTGTCCAGTTCCAGTGAGTCAACGCCCACTCTAACCTCAGGTTCCTGTTCTTGGCTCACAGACAGGAGTGGAACCTAATATGGTTGTAGCTTATCCACCTCATTTGGCTAGACGTATTGTATGTTGCAAGAGGGTTTTCTGCTCCCCACACTTGTAAAGAATTACAATACCATACCAAGGCATTACCATAGCCTTTCTGTCAGCTCGAACCAGTCTGTCCATTCTCCTCTGTCCTCTGTCATCAACAAGGTGTTTGTTTTTCTCCATCATTCTGTGTAAACTCAAGAGATCGCTGTCTGTGAAAATCCCAGATCAGCCTCTAGAATTCTCAAACCAGCTCATCTGGCACCAACATTCATACCATCATCACTGAGATCACTGAGATTCTGATGTTTGGTGTGAACATTAACTGAAGCTTACTGAAATACTTACCTGTATCTGCATGATTTTATGCATTGCGCAGCTGCCACACGAATTAGTTAAGTTCTTTTTCAAACACATCCTGCAGAAGCAAATAAGATCGGCACTCCAGCTGCTTTGAGTAGCCTAATGCAAAATGTATTCAAAATACTATTTTTCCTAAAACAGATCATTAAGAACTCCCAAAACACCTGAAATTGGATTCAAGGCACTGTATACAGTGTTACCACCACTGAAATCACCATTTAATTACATATGCTTCAACAGTTAAAATATATCATAAATAAATAAATACATTATTATTATTATTATTATTATTATTATTATTATTATTAATAATAATAATAATAATAATAATAATAATAATAATAATAATAATAGTAATAATAATAATAATTATTATATGTGTAATTTATATAGCTCCTTACTCATAACCAATGTCGCTTTACAATTACAATGTCTCAACAAAACATGGAACATGCGGTAGACTAAATTTGAGAAAAAATATGATTTATAGTTTACAAAGAAATATTAAATTTCTCATCAAAACACGATTTCACTGCTTATGCTAAGCTTAATTTACACAAGTTTCTAATTACAAGATTGAATTATATAAAGTGAGCATGATCAATTCATGTAGTATTAATGTAAACCCATTACATTATGAAATCTTGGGGGATGTTGGCACTGACAGGTACTATAACTATAGTATTTAAATTAACATGATTCAAAGGTGTGTGATAGAATAGCACAGTGTTTTAATAAATTCAATGCTAATGAATATTAGGTGCTATTATTAATTAATATTATCCTGGTGTCTAATATTTTTTGAGAACAGTTTCATATTGAAATACAATGAATCTGCACATTTTAACAGTTCAAATGGAGAAGTTATTAATGTTTTGTCACAGTAATGATTCTGTGTCTCATTGCCAAAAATGAAAACCTCTTAACTCTGAAAGTCAATTAAACAATGTTTGAAGGAGAATCTATAATAAATGTATCATCAGATGACTAAAGGGAATGCTGGATGATCCGTCACATCAGTTTTAGCCTGACATTTTTGCTTTTGCGTCACACATTTGTACAACAGTTTTTATGAATCAGACATTGATTGATTCATAAATCAATTATCTCGCTGGATAAAACCTATACCTATATTATATATGTATATATTTATGTATGTATAAAATGTAAATGGAAGCTTTTTGCTTCATGTTTTTTTAAACTTTTCTGTAGACTGTCGTTTGAGTCAAACTTATTTGCATTTGAAGAACACAAAGTGCATTTGCCTTTTAAATAAACTAAATAACCATTTAGTGATACACCAAGTGGACAGGTCAGAGTTTAAAGGGTCAAAGAAATGACTTTCTGATCTTTGTCAAAGAAGATAAGAAATTCTGATTTCAAGTATCAAACTGATTTCAAGTATTTAAAAAAAAATCTCATTTTACAGTACACTATGATTGATTTAATATCACTTGTAAATTGTCATCATTTAAAAAGACAATACCTTTTATAGATTAAAAACACAACCTATCAAATGTTCCTATAATGTATAGATATTTTTGCGCAGGGATATGCATTTTTTCACTGCAGTCGATTCGGACCCATCAGCAAGGTAAGAATACAGTATAGTAGAACACAGAAACACACACACACACACACACACACACACACACACACACACACACACACACACACACACACACAAAATGTCTGAGACCACATTGAAAATCTGGATTTTTTTTTCTCTTACATTTTGAAATAAATTAGTTAGAATTTATTAATATTTAAAACAAAGAAAGTAAATGTTTAATATATTGGATATTTATATATTTTTTTAATTCTGCAATTGTAAACATTAAGAAACTCTGAATCTCTTGTAAAGATTCTCCGTTTTTTTTTTGTTTTTGTTTTTTTTACTGAAGTTGTAGTCAATAATACAATTTTGAATGAAAATGTTAAAATTAAATAATAAAAACATGCAAAATAGAAACATTTTCCACTAGTGCTCTCAGACTTTTGGCCCCGACTGTGTGTGTGTGTGTGTGTGTGTGTGTGTGTGTGTGTGTGTGTGCGTGTGTGTGTGCGTGCGTGTGCGTGCGTGTGCGTTTGTGCGTGTGTCTGTGTCTGTGTGTACATAAACAAACTATTAATGAAAATAAAATTTTGTGTAAGATAAATGAATGAATAAATATGTTCTCTTCTCCCCTCCAGTCGATGTGGCCTTAGGAGGAATAGCAGTACAATCTTCTTTACACTAACAATTATCCTGCTTACTTTGCTATCGATGACAACAGAGCATCTAACATGAATTTCAACTCGTGTGATTACGGCTGCTCCTAACGCCATACAGACTTCATATGAATCCATAATGAACTTTTTCACACTAACTGTTGTTACCCAGATGAGGATGGGTTCCCTTCTGAGTCGGGTTCCTCTCAAGGATTCTTCCTCTTAAAACATCTTAGGGAGTTTTTCCTTGCCACCGTCGCCACTCAGTGGCTTGCTCACTTGGGATAAATTCACACCTTTAATATCTGTATACCATGTTGATATTTCTGTAAAGCTGCTTTGAGACAATGTCTATTGTAAAAAGCACTATACAAATACAATTTAATTGAATTGAACTTATGTTTATATCCAAAATGCTCCACTGTGTGTAAGGGGCAGGGGAAACTGGTGCAAGCTGTTCAAAAGGTTTAGTTTAATTTAAGTTTGTCATTATATGCTGTATCTGCGCGCTTGCAGTGTAAATTCTGTCGGAAGTGACATGTTAGTAACGAGGACACGTTGCTGGTCACGCGCGGTGTAGACGCGCTGATACAGAGTGTAGCGCGAGTAAGATCTGTAATGTCTAATTCAAACATTATGATCAAAAGTAAAATAATGTCTAAAGTGATTTTTTATTATTCATTTAGGACTATATATATATATAGTCATAATATATATTCTGGTGCGTGTGTGTGTGTGTGTGTGTGTGTGTGTGTGTGTGTGTGTGTGTGTGTGTGTGTGTGTGTGTGTGTGTGTGTGTTGGGTTCTTTTCTGTTTTGTACAAACAGTTGTGTAAAGTTTTACTGTGAAGTTTATATTTGTTACACTCAGTTTGTGGACTTTATTTTAAATAAACAAAAACAAATGGTACTGAAAGTTCGCTCCACCCCATACGATTAATAAAAAAAATAATTGGCCAACTAATAGTAATAATAATAATAATAATAATAATAATAATAATAATAATAATAATAATGCTGTTAAACAGTTCAGAAGCTCCGTGTATTGTCCTTGATACGTGAAAACTAGACAATGCACAGTAATAACACTGATGAGCTGCGTTATTATTATTATTATTATTATTATTATTATTATTATTATTATTATTATTATTATTCTACAAGAAATAAGCTCATAGCAACACTGATGAAATACACATACAGTACAAAAAACCACACACACAAATAGAGAATGTGTTTAGCATTTTGTTTTTACATCTGCACATAATTTAGTCTGCACATAGTTTAGCAGCTGTTTTAGAATTAAAAATGTCATGTATAAGTCTACATAATGAGTCTTTATTGGTCACATATGCAGTAGAGCACAGTGAAATTGTTTTCTTCACATACCCCAACATGTCAGGAAGCTGGGGTCAGAGCACAGGGTCATGATATGGTGACCTAACCTTCTGATCAGTAAACCAGAGCCTTAACCACTAAGCCACCTCTGCCCCAATGGTGAGAGAAACATGAATGTTCATAGCATCTATTACTTCTTACCCCACTAATTGCCAAATAATACAAATATAGACTTCTAAACACCGCCATTAAAAGCTTAATAAGAGAATACTGCAATTTTTGGGAAATTGCCGTTCCCGAGTTTGGCGACACGAGGGCAGTCATGTTCCATCCAGCACAACACACGACGCCTAAAACAGAAGATAGGTTGTAGGTATTTTACTATTACTACTACTACTTCTAATAATGACCTCAATCGAAGTAATTAAATACGTAATGAACATTGTTGTCTATATAGCTGACCTCATTTTTCTACACAGTGAGTTAAAGGCACACAACTATCAGAATCCCAGGTCATAATTGTGTTTGATTGGCCAAGTAGAATAAAGTGTGCTGCGAGTCCGACTCTTTTTGAGCTTATTGGACATTACACATTGCTGTAATTATCTCATTGGCACTACTTAATTGCTCATAGTTTATTTGACGAATGCAACTGCTGCGACATATTTTGCCAATCTTAAGCTCAGCCGTCATTCTGGAGGCGCAGTTTTGGTTGATGCATGACATTTAGGTTCAAACACAGTGTGTACATCGACTGTAACACAGATAGTGAAAATGGAAATGTGAAAAGAGAAGGCCAGTGATGAGAGAGAGAGAGAGAGAGAGAGAGAGAGAGAGAGAGAGAGAGAGAGAGAGAGAGAGAGAGAGAGAGAGAGAGAGAGAGAGAGAGAGAGAGAGAATGGGGAAGAAGACTTTAGCAGGTGAAAAGCAGTGCCTAGTGTTTGTTTTAGAAAAAGAGAGCTATTGTGTGACCGTTGGCGTTAGGCCCGCCTCCTCGCCTGTTCTCAACTAGGTCCTGTCGAGTGTGGATAAATAGGTGGGCGCTGCGCGAGAACTTTTATTGAGTGACTTGATTTCGGGAACAGCATCATGTCTGGCAGAGGCAAGGGTGGTAATTAATACTCTCTTTTTGCAAGTGGTACCCTCGTTCGTAATTTGAAACTAAAGACTTTAACGACAACAACAACATCAACAACAAAAACACCTTTAACGAGGTGATAATTATCGCCACCCGGGGTTCGGTATGTCACCCCGTGTGGCCTCCTCGCCGTCGGCGGGGAGGCACTGGGTCAGACTACGTTACAGTGGAGAAGGAGAAGCGCCAGACAGGGCTGAAGTCGGAGTAAACCTTTTAAGTAGTCAATGGATATCGACTACAGATGTGTACTCTTTTATTGCAATGCCTAACAGAAAAGAGTATGAAATATGTTTTACCAAAGAACAGGCACTTCAAACATTTTCTCAAATTTTTAATAATAATACAGGAAGTGAATTCTGGAAAAACTGGGAGATGACTACATCAGCTCCCCAAGACGTAAAGAGCATTGTAGTAAAGTTTTGGACTGGGAGAATCGCTGATTCGGATGTAGAACAATACCTCTTAAGGTTTGGTGAGATACTGAACCCTGTTGACAAGCCGCTGGACCAGTTCGGGATATGGTATGGAGTCAGGAGATATAAAATAAAACTCAAGAAAAACCCCGACGGAAGTATATTGCAGATACCAAATTCCATTTCCATGGGACCATACAATGGAACGATTACATACCCCGGCCAAACAAAGCGATGTTTTATATGTAACGATTCCGATCATCAGGCAAAGGACTGTGAGAAAACAAAGTGCTGGAAATGCGGAAGCTTTGGCCACAAAGGAAAGAGTTGTAGAAATACACAAGTATGTAATTTATGTAATGAAACTGGGCATATATATTTTCAATGCCCAAATTCTTACAGCTATAAACTAAGAATGCCGAAAAATCAAAAAGACATTGACCAGAATGCAACACAAAACGCACATAACACAGAAACCAAAACAAACGATAAAGAGGATAACAACTGGGAAGAAAATAAACTACACACAAGTGAGGACGACTCGACATATGGGAGTGACTCAAGCAGCACCGATACCAGCGACAGCGAAGACAGCGAGGACTCTGAGAGCAGCGCCGAATCTCTGATCCCGGAAGGGAGACGGAAGACACCGGAAGTACCTGCTGGAAGCAGCGGAGCATCTCCGCCCAGTCTTTCGTCTGGGGAGAGACGGCAAGCATCGGAGTTTCCTGCGCTATCAGCTGTAGAAGTCGGCGAGACTCGGATCGGCTCAACCCCTGAAGGAGGTCCACAAGCCCCAGAGGAGCCTACGTGCTCAGAGGGAGAGACCGGAGCGACCCAGATCATTTCTACACCTGCAGGAAGCCTACAGGGCCGAGAGGAGTCATCGCATCCAGCTGGTGAAAGTGGAACAACTCAGACAATCGCCGACAACACAGGTGACACTGTGGACACTCCCAAGCTGGCGAAAGGTAAAAACACTTTAGACTATCCATATAAACGCCAAAGGCGAAAGAGGAATTCTCCTGGAAATGTTGACAATGCAAAAAAGGTTAAGGAATGATGTATATCGCCTACTTTTCTTCCCTTTTTTTTTTTTTTGACATAATGTCTTTGATTTTAACTTCAATTCCTATATCATTTAAAAAGAAATGTGATATATGTCTGCAGGAATTAAGGTTAAATGATGTGGATAATGTTGAGAAAATGTGGACTAATGGACATGCAATAATATCTATCGGAGAAGATTCTTATCTTAATTTCTATGGTTTTTTCAAATTTAACTGTTGCCACATGTAATGTTAGAGGGATTCAGGCAAAAATTAATCAAGTGAAAAAGTTAAATATATTGAGTGGAGAACATGTTGATATTTTATGTATACAAGAGACCAGATTAAGCAGTTTTGCAGACGTACAGGACGCTCAAAGTTTATGGATCAAAGGTCCTTCAATCTTTTCAATAGGTGAAAGTAAAGCTGATGGTATTGCGACCTTATTTTATAACAATAAATTTAAAATAATTAAGAGCCGTGAAATAATTCCTGGTCGATTAATGTTTATAGATGTGTTTTATTGCACAAAAAAAATTAGAGTAATAAATGTATACACAGCACAGGATACTGTTGGTAAAATCCGGCTTTTTAAAAAGCTTAAAATGCTCCTGTGTGTCGGTTTCTATACCATTGTATGCGGTGATTTTAATACAATCACAGATGATAATGATAAAATTTCTTCCAAAATATGTAAAATTAGGAGAGAAGGTGGTGTCCTTAAATCCATAATGAATGAACAGCATTTCACCGACATATTTAGGACATTATATCCAGAGAAAGTGGACTTTACAAGGTTTGATAAAACATGTAAAACTAGAATTGACAGGATATATATTAATAATAATTTTGAGGCAAAATTTTATACAACAAAACTCTTGGTTGAGTCGGACCACTTGACAGTTATATGTGGCATTAGATTTAAAAATGAAGAAAGAAGAAACTATTGGAAATTAAACACACAAATTTTGAAAAGTCCTTTATTGATTGTAGAATTAAAAGAAGAAATTAATAGGATTAAAACTTTAGATATCCTCACTACCAATTATTGTGATTTGTGGGAAGTTTTTAAGATTCAGATTAAAAAATTTCTTAAATACAAATGTCTATGTTTTAATAAAGAAAAAAATGAGAAGTACAATACAATTATGACACAATATATAAACCTAAAACTGAAAAATACAAGAGATGAAAGTGAGGAAAACAACTTAAAGGATTTGAAAAAAGAGATAGAAACTTTAAATAGTGAGTTTTTACTGAACATTCAAGTCCGAGCAGGAATAATTTCCGATGAACTTCTAAATCAAACAAAAGCAATTTCACTATTTAATAAAAGGAAAGAAGCCCAATATATCGAAGCCATTAAAACAGATAATGGAACTATAGTGAAAAATCCTAAAGACGTCAGAGATGCTGTTCGGATCCTTTGTTCAAACATGTACAACTCAATTGAAATAGATAATAAACTCCTAAAAACCTTTTTGAATGTAAAAAATAGTGTTGACCCGCCTTCCAAGAGCTTAGGTGAGGAAATAAAAGAGGCTGAGGTTGTTAATGCCATTAAACAATTAAATCTAAAAAAGTCTCCAGGGAAAGATGGTCTCCCGTCTGATTTTTATCATGCATGCGCCATAGATTTGGCTAAAATATTAACGCAAGCCTTCAATGATGGGATCGCTAGAGGTTACATGCATGACTCGTTCTATGAAGGCGTTTTATCCTTGTTGTATAAAAAGGGTGAAATGAGTGATATCAACAACTGGAGACATCTCACCCTAATGAATGTCGATTATAAGATTTTTGCAAAGACCATTATGAACAGGATGAGTGACTATTTGGATGTAATAATAGCTAAACAACAAACATGTGCAATAAAGGGAAGATTTATGTGGGACAACTTGAACACATTAAGAGAACTAGTTTTTGATAAAAATGGTGACAGTTTTTACATTGTGGCTTTGGACCAAAGAAAAGCATTTGACTACATCTCAAGAGACTATTTGTGGGAGATTTTAAATCTGTATCAATTCCCTGAAAATTTCATAAACATGATTAAATGCCTTTATGTTAAATCGACGGTTGAAGTAAATGTTAACGGTTCTTTGACTGAACCATTTGAAGTTATGCGGGGTGTAAAGCAAGGGTGCCCTCTGAGTGCAGCCCTATATATTTTATCTATAAACCCACTTGTACAAAAAATCCAAGATGATCATAGACTTAAAGGTCTTCAAATAGGAAAGAACAGAGTCGTGATCTCTGCTTATGCTGATGACATAACTGTATTTGTGAAATCTAAACAAGAACTAGACATCATCTTTGAATATTTTAGCGAGTATGAGCAAGTCTCTGGAGCCTCCTTAAATAAAGCTAAAACGGAATGTGTCTGGATTGGAAATGAAAAAAACAAATTTCCCATAGATGTCCCAGAAGTTCAGCAATTAAAGGTTTTAGGTATATATATAGATAATAATGGCTGTGTCGACCATAACTGGTCAAAAAAAGAAGAAATAATACAAGATGAAATTGATAAATGGAAATCATGTAATCTAAGTTATAAAACTAGAATAAATATTATTAAAACTTTTCTATTATCAAAAATACTGTTTTTATCATGCATCTTACCTCCGACAGAAGTTTGGGTAAAAAGACTTCATAAAATATGCTGTAATTTCATATGGGATACGACTCGTGAGGTTACAAAACGTGAGCTCCTTTTTAAGAGAAGGGAACTGGGAGGCCTTGGGGCTGTCGATATATCCGTAAAAACTAAAATAGCAGTGTGCAAAATCATCGCGAGTGCTATTGCCAGGCAAACCGAATGGATAGGGAACATCTCTAACTGGAAATCTAAAAAAGGTCCATCGAGGAAAGGAATTCCGTATTATAAACTGATGTTTTCCGACTTCACTGACAAATTTAAAGATCTAAACATCGATTGGGCGAAAGACTCGAGCAAAGAAATATATCTTTTAATTGTTGATCGAGTTTATTGTAACCCTGTGGCTTTCAGAAATTTGGAGGAAGACCAAAACAAAGAATGTCTCCAAAACTTACAGAATAAAATCCTATCTGAACACCTGAGAGATACAACTTGGTTAGTCGCTGTAAGAAGGCTCCCAGTAAGAGCGGTTGTAAAATGGAGCTGTTTTGTAAAAACCAGTAAATGCCCGATGCCTAATTGTAATGAAGAGGAAACACTCGAACATTTCCTGTTAGAGTGTTATCGCGCTAAAGAAACATGGGCTAAATTAAAAATCATTGGTCTCAATATAGAAATAAATATGAACTCAATTTTCTATGGCATTTTTAAAGAAAATTGTAGCAAGACTCAGCATGACTTCATTTGGTTCATAATATGTTTGACTAAATCTAAACTCTGGAAAACAAGGTCCAGAATGACTATAAATAAAACGTTTATATCCAGTGATGTTGTATTCAAGGACATTCAAAAAGAGCTAAGAAGACTTAAAAGCAGCACATCTTGGTTTAAAGACTCTTCAGTGTGGGACTCTATTTGCGTGTAATTGTACTTTGACTATGTAAGTTTTTTCTCTCCCTTTCTTTCTGAATATGACTTGTGTAAGATTGTGAATTTTGTATAATTTCAATAAAACTCATTACCACCCTTGCTTTTTTTTTTTTTTTTTTAAGGACTCGGCAAAGGAGGCGCAAAGCGTCACCGTAAGGTGCTTCGCGATAACATCCAGGGGATCACCAAGCCAGCTATTCGCCGTCTGGCTCGCCGTGGTGGTGTAAAGCGTATTTCTGGTCTGATGTATGAAGAGACTCGCGGCGTGCTGAAAGTGTTCCTGGAGAACGTGATCCGCGACGCCGTCACCTACACCGAGCATGCCAAGAGAAAGACCGTGACCGCCATGGATGTGGTGTACGCCCTGAAACGCCAGGGACGCACCCTGTACGGCTTCGGCGGTTAAACGCTCTAACATCGAACGACGTGAACACAACGGCTCTTTTAAGAGCCACCCACATGTCTAGAAAAAGAGCTGTTCCGTATGGGGGGGGGAAGGCTTTTTCTTTCATGAAACATAAGGTATCAAACGCTGTACAGAGGTAGCGTAAGTGGTAGATCTATTTGTATTTTTTGTAATAAACTATCTATATATATATATATATATATATATATATATATATATATATATATATATATATATATATATATATATATATATATATATATATAATATAGTGTGTGCACAGTATTCAATATTATAAACTGTTTGATTAATACGATTTAGAAAATGATTTTAGTATAAACTTACTTCTATATTTCTCTCTCTGTCTCATACACGCGCATACATGCATATATAATATAAAACGATTTTTTCTCAAGCCAATTGTTTTTTCATAGTGCACGTTGTCCTGAAAGTACAAGGGCGGGAAGGGAAACAAAGCGTATCGGAGGAAGCATGGAGGGAGGGAGGAAACAGAGTGCAGTAGGAGGTGCCATGCAGGGGGAGGTATCGAATTGTGTCCAATCAAAAAAAAGGTGTCTTGTCTGGGCGTCATTAGCATGTGGGTCTGTAAATAGAGCGGGCGCTAGTCATTTACTGTTCGTATACTCGAGGAGCAGCATCATGCCCGATCCAGCCAAGACCGCGCCCAAGAAGGGATCAAAGAAAGCCGCGACCAAGACTTGTACACGCCATCTACGTGTACAAGGTCCTGAAGCAGGTGCATCCTGACACCGGCATCTCATCCAAGGCCATGGGCATCATGAATTCTTTCGTGAATGATATTTTTGAGCGCATTGCCGGTGAGTCTTCTCGTCTGGCTCATTATAACAAGCGCTCCACCATTACCTCCAGGGAGATCCAGACCGCCGTGCGCCTGTTGCTTCCCGGGGAGCTGGCCAAGCACGCCGTGTCCGAAGGCACAAAGGCCGTGACCAAGTACACCAGCTCCAAGTAAAGCGCGTTAACGCCGTCTTCATCAACCCAACGGCTCTTTTAAGAGCCACCCACTTTTCATACAAAGAGTAATTTCCTCTCTTTCGCTTTCTCTCTCGCTGTGTGTGTGTGTGTGTGTGTGTGTGTGTGTGTGTGTGTGAGAGAGGGAGGGGGAGTTCTGAAGCGCTGCACTCCCGCGGATGTTCAGGCTTTTGGGTAATTCCAGCAGTCTGCTAAATGCAGAGATGAGTAAATCTAAACGGTTATAGCACGGTTTCGGGGGTTGTATAATCTGAGCAATGCAAAATGGGACTTTAGCAGCACAAAGTTATTCGTATTAAGATTGTAGCAACAGGAAGTAGTTGAAAATGGTTTTCTAATAGCACATAATCATTCTAAATCACGGGTGCCAAAACTTTTTTCTTGTGAAGGGCCAAAAATCAAACTTGATTGAGGGCTGTGGGGCAAAAGTAGTTGCATTATACCAAACTGTATTATATTAAAATTAAAGTTGCCATGGTTCTCATTTATCATTTCATAATATTTACAAATAAATCAATTAATAGAAAACGTTAGTCTGTATCTGCTTCACTAATGCAGTTTTATTTTCAGAGTTCTATAGTTCAATGAAACTTATAGTATAATTAAAACATAGAACCAATCCCATTTATAATACATGTTCAATACCTAATGCCTGCAATATCAGTGACCTCTAATGAGACACATGAAGCTGGACCTTATTTTTCAAAAGTTTTTCCAAATTGGGATGCAGTGGACTTACTGTCAAAGTCAAGATATTATGGAGGTGAGAGTCAGTTACTTTACATCTCAGTTTACACTTGTTTAAGTTCATCAGACTGAAAGTCTGTTCACAGTGGTAGGTACTGCCAAACAGAGACAGCATCACTTGTGCCTGTTTGCACATCTTTGGGAACCTGTTTGCTGGGACACATTTGTAGAAGTCTGTCAAGGGAAGGGACCTGAACTTGTGTTTGAGTTCTGAATCACACTGAAGCTCAATTGGTTCCATCTGAAGATCATCACTGACTGTGTCCACACTGATGGTGAAAGGTTGAACAAACCATTCAAAGTCAGATGCAGTGTGTCTGAAGTCCTCAAAGCGACTGTCAAACTCCTGGATAAGGTTGCTGAGAACAGCATCATACTCAGGTACCTTCTCTTTCATCATGCCTGCCTCTCTAAAACAGGGAAAATTGGCTAAATTTCCTGGATGTGGAGATGAGCGAGAGAGGAACAGTGTGAGACAGGGAGTGAAAGAAGAGAGAGGGAGGCAAATAGAATAAATAACTGACAAAACGAGGAAATTAATCCATGATAATTTAAGAGAACTTTGACACAAAATTTATCAGCTTGATTAACAAAAAAAACCCAAAGCTGACACCACTGGATATAAATGCTAACTAAATATAGGTATTAATAATAACAATAACTGCACATAAAATTATGGTGCATATTATAATTGTGAATGTTACATGCTGAGAGATGTCTTCTGAGCAGCAGTACTTTTTGTTTGTAGGCTCTGACGTGATAAAAAAGCTGGGTGATAATCTGGTCTTTTCCCTGGAGCTGAACATTTAAAACATTGAGCAGCTCTGTGACGTCCACCAGGAAAGCCAGGTCAGAAAGCCATTTCTTATCCATGGGCTCTTGAATACTACCAATCTTGCTTTTCTGAAAAGCTCTGATCTCATCACGCAGATCAAAAAATCTCCTGAGAACTTGTCCTCTGCTCAGCCATCTAACCTCCTGGTGGTACAACACATCACCATATTGTGCATCCATCTCATCCAACAGTACCTTGAACTGCAGGTGAGAGAGCACCTTGGAGCGTATATCATTCACAATTTTGACGACGTCACGCATCACATCCACAAGCCCGATGGATTGGGCACATAGCTGTTCTTGATGTAAAATACAGGAAATCTGATAGCTGGCCCGTGTGGCACTTTCTTGAGCTGATGAAGGACGTAGCAGTGTGCTCTGCTCAGATCGAAGTTTAGCAAGCAGCTCGTTAGCCTTCTGTTTTATGCCTCGCCACTGTCCTTTGAGAAAGCTGAAGAAGGTTTTGTTTCATAATGACGGATTTTGTACTCTTTCAAAACAGCAACTGACTGCTTGCAAACTAGACACACTGCCTTTGAGTTGATTTCAGTAAATAAAAAGTCAACTTGCCAAATCTTTTTAAATTTCCTCTTGTCTGTGTGCCAGTGCCTGGATCTCTCCATTATTACCTGTTTGTTGATTGTCGCAATGAACGCTGGCCTTGAAGTATGCGTATACATTAAATAAAATTCTAATTCTTATTCTCTACATTTAATTTCAATTTACATTTTTTGTAGCTCAAAAATAATAATAAAAAATGTTAAATTAGAAATGAAGATCAGCATCAATTACCCCCCCCCCCCCCCTTCTCACACATGGCATGGCGGGCCAAATCAAGTCACCACGGGCCAACTTTGGCCCACAGCCCGTAGTTTGGCCATCTCTGTTCTAACTGTTGTAGTAGCACATAGTCATTTGAATTAAGGTTCAAGAAGCGCATAATAATTCTAAATACTGTTGTAGTAGCACCTAGTCATTCGAACTAATGTGACATTAGCACAAAGTCATTCAAAAGAGTGTTCTAGTAGCACATAGACATTGAAAAGAATGTTCTAGCAGCATGGAATACAACACACACACAAGGCTATAGCGGAGCCTATAGTCACGCGCGCTGTGCTTTACACGGCCCCCAGCGCGCTCTGCTTCCGATACTACACACACCACTCGACAGCTGCAAAGACATCAGGCTCGTTCCCAAGGCTCCTCTTTAACTCGGCCCAGAACGCATACGACGGCCGTGCCTGTTTTTCGCCCGTTTTTACACACCACATCGCGCCAAATGCGCAGCCCGCCGGCTTGAGCACAACGCGCGCCGCGCCTTTTCATGTGCGCTACGCGAGACTGTTGCTGTCTAGTCGGCCAGGCCGGGCCACGGGAGAAACGAGAAAGCCCGTCCTCGCTCAGCGTGTGCTTCAACGTTTTGAATCTCGTCTTGCGAGTGGGATTTTCACCGAGAAATGCCACGAGAAAACACATCTGAGCGCGCGCCGCGTCCGTGCATTCATTCAGCGGCGCGCGAGTTGAGTCTACAACGCTCTCATATCTGTTTTTAAGACCAGCCCCCGGCCGCGGGGAGGGAGGTTCCTGTGTTTACACACTAACGTACAGCGTACGACTCGTGTATTCTACGTAGTTCCAAGAGAGATGGCAGAAGTCGCACCCGCTCCCGCCGCCGCGCCGGCCAAAGCGCCCAAGAAGAAAGCAGCTTCGAGAGCAAAAAAAGCCGGCCCTAGCGTCGGCGAGCTGATCGTCAAAGCCGTTTCCTCGTCTAAGGAGAGGAGCGGCGTGTCTCTCGCTGCTCTGAAGAAAGCGCTGGCTGCCGGCGGATACGATGTGGAGAAGAACAACTCCCGCGTCAAGATCGCCGTTAAGGGTCTCGTGACTAAAGGCACTCTGGTGCAGACCAAAGGGACCGGCGCGTCTGGCTCTTTCAAGCTGAACAAGAAGCAGACCGAAGCCAAGAAGCCCGTGAAGAAAGCCGCGCCCAAAGCGAAAAAGCCCGCCGCTACTAAGAAGCCCAAGAAGGTAGCGGCCAAGAAACCCGCCGCCGCGGCCAAGAAGTCTCCTAAGAAGGCGAAGAAGCCCGCTGCCGCCGCAAAGAAAGCCACCAAGAGCCCGAAGAAGGCGAAAAAGCCCGCGACCCCTAAAAAGGCAGCCAAGAGCCCCAAGAAAGCGAAAGCTGTCAAGCCCAAGACCACAAAGCCTAAAGCGGCAAAGGCGAAGAAGGCAGCACCCAAAAAGAAGTAAAGACGTTTGTTTCTTTCATGCTTTTGTTCCTTAAACGGCTCTTTTAAGAGCCACCCATATTTTCCTTTAAAGAACAACATTTTCAGTCAAGCTTTATGGAATCAAAGCAATACACGTTTGAAACATTCAATAGTATGGATACGCATATCTGCTACATATCATGTACACATAGCCACACGCTGATACTGATTTTAGTACAGTAGAATAGAATCCTGATCGTGATTCCTAAACGTCATTCCTGATCTCCAAAACGATCACAGAATATGTAGGATAACATATTGATACATAATAAATCAATGTTAATGATAAGAATAAATAAATTCAGTATATAGTTGTTACTTCGTGCTTTTGTATGAATATTCCCTTCTGTCTGTTTTCATTCGCGCGCTCTCTCAGACACACACAAGCACACAAGCACAAACAGGGGTGGGAGGGGTGACGCTGGAATTCGACGGCCTGTTTTTGATTGGCTAATCTGCCACTGCGTTCTTAGCGAATAAGAGAGTGGCCGTTTTGTCTATATCACGGAGAGCTCGGGGTGGAAGGTTTATTTCGGAGTTGTTGTTAGAACAGATTTGAGCATCAAGATGAGTGGCAGAGGAAAAACCGGCGGAAAAGCTAGAGCTAAGGCCAAGACTCGTTCATCCAGGGCTGGACTTCAGTTCCCCGTGGGACGTGTGCACAGGCTTCTGCGTAAAGGCAACTATGCCGAGCGCGTCGGTGCCGGCGCTCCGGTCTACCTGGCAGCAGTGTTGGAGTATCTGACCGCTGAGATCCTGGAGTTGGCCGGTAACGCCGCCCGTGATAACAAGAAGACCCGTATCATTCCCCGCCACTTGCAGCTCGCCGTGCGTAACGACGAGGAGCTGAACAAACTGCTTGGCGGAGTGACCATCGCTCAAGGTGGTGTGCTGCCCAACATTCAGGCTGTGCTTCTGCCTAAAAAGACCGAGAAGGCCGTCAAGACTAAGTAAACTCGTTCACTGCTGCTTTGTCAGTACCCAAAGGCTCTTTTAAGAGCCACCATCTCTGCTTCAAAAGTGCAATTTTACACCCGCTTTTGTACTGAAAGTGTGCACTAGAAAGTCAGCACGTTTGAAATGAAAACAGAAGCGTTATACTTTGCTAATAATTATGTGATTACGTTAAGTAGTAGTAGTAATAGTGGTAGTTAGCGTGTTGTCTAAATGAAATCTGAGGGGTGAAATTGTGCACTTTTAAGACAGCATATTTATAAATAAAAAAAGGACGATAATTTTGTAGTCATGATTTGATACCATATTTAAGTAATGACTATAAGAACAATAGCAGTTAGCGTGCTGGTTAAATGAAGTCTGAGGAGTGAAAATGGTTTGTGACGGCGTTGTGTGTGTTCCTAATGAACAAAGCATTTGTGTTACAGAGAGCGCCAATAGAATAGAATAGTGGCGGGCGTCTTGTGTTTCGAACGGTGGCAGAGAATACGGTCCAATAGTCAACAGGTGACGTAAAACGTTCTGTCGAATAGCAGACGAGCGCGTTCGAGACGCCCAATCAGCGCAGGGCGGCGTTATGGCTTAAAAAGGCCGCGTTCACGTGCGCAGTTTATTCTGTTTTTCTATCCGCGAAGTGCAGAGTTTGACGCTATGGCAAGAACCAAGCAGACCGCCCGTAAGTCCACCGGTGGCAAAGCGCCAAGGAAGCAGCTCGCCACTAAGGCTGCTCGCAAGAGTGCCCCGGCTACCGGCGGCGTGAAGAAGCCTCACCGTTACAGGCCCGGCACCGTGGCTCTGAGGGAGATCCGTCGTTATCAGAAGTCTACTGAGCTGCTCATCCGCAAGCTGCCCTTCCAGCGCCTGGTGAGAGAAATCGCTCAGGACTTCAAAACCGACTTGCGTTTCCAGAGCTCGGCCGTCATGGCCCTGCAGGAAGCGAGCGAGGCATACCTGGTCGGTCTGTTCGAGGACACCAACCTGTGCGCTATCCACGCCAAGAGAGTGACCATCATGCCCAAGGATATTCAGCTGGCCCGCCGTATTCGCGGAGAACGCGCTTAAACCACAACTCCGTCTAATAAACACAAAGGCTCTTTTAAGAGCCACTTCATCGTCTCAGAAAACAGAAAATTTTCTTTCTTCGGCAGTTTCATTATTAGAATGTGGCACAGAGATAAAATGACACTTTTTATATATATATGTATATGTATGTATGTATGTATATATATGTTTAAATGATGTACAAGGTTTTATATTAAATATAGTGCTATGAATATTAATGTTTGTTTTTATAGATGAGCCGTTAATTGTGGTTATGTCCGAACAACACAATGCACAGTAATGAGCTGTGTGTAAAATAGCCCAAACCTACCTTCAGTTTCAGGCGGCGTTGTGTATTGCGCTAGATGGAGCTTGACTGCCCTCGTGTGGCCAAGCTCGGGAACGGCGATTTTCTAGAAGCGGATTTCTGGGCAAGAACTATTACATGATATTATTATTAATCTCTCTCTTCCCTTTTGTCCCGTCCATGATAATTATTGTTGTTATTTAACAATTGTAGACATGAGCTCATGTTAAAATGAATAAATAGGGAATAAAATGGTAATAACCTTATATATTCTCGAGCGAAATAGACGAGGCCACCTAGGGAACACATGAAGTTACGTAGGAGCAGTGATGAGAATGAAATGACTAATAATATTAAGAAAGACATTAATAATGTTAATATTAGCAATTAATTTGTGTAATTTATTATGATAACTATACTGCTATGTACATGATATAATGTTAATGTGTTAATATGTTTTAAATGTGTGTTGTCCTTATACCGTGTCTAGGTCAGTCTCCCCGGCGCGCGCACAGACATATGTAGTCAAATCGGAGGAGCGAGCCATAAGATCCGTTATGACGTCACGTTCAGAGTTCTGTAAGTTTCCTGATGGTATGCTTGACGGTTGTTCCCTTTATGACGCCGCGAATGTCGAGGTTTTTAAACGTTGTGGTATCTGAGCAGGCGTCTGTATTCATTTGAACGGAGTAGTATTTAATCATTGGTCTATCTAACCTTTTCATGTGCTTAGTTTCTTTGTTTGTTCATCTGTCGTGTTTAAGAATGGACATGGAAATAATATATCCAGATATCTGTACAGCTGCTTTGTGACAATGTAAACTTAAAAAAAAAAAAAAAAAAAACATTTCCATGTCTAGAGAATAGGGTATGTTCTTTAAAAAAATAAATCATAATGATGATGCTGTTAAACATTTCAGAAGCTCCGTGTATTGTCCTTGATACGTGAAAACTAGACAATGCACAGTAATAACGCTGATGAGCTGCGTCAGTGTAAAATAGCCCAAAGCTACCTTCTGTTTCAGGCGGCGTTGTGCTGGATGGAGCTTGACTGCCCTCGGGTGTCCAAACTCAGGAACGGCAGTTTCCCTGAAGGGGTATTCTGTTCCAAGTTTTGTGGTAGTTAGCCAAGAAATATTACGATTACTATTACTCTCTCTCTCCCCCTTTTTAAACCCGTTCATGATAATTATTGTATACATTACCTTTATTTTTGTAATGTTCTTCCCTATTTGTGGATATTCTCGAGTGAAATAGACGAGGCCATGTAGTTACCTAGGAGCAGAGTCTAAAATATCTTTTTGAAGAACCTCAAACTATTATCATTTGCTATACTATTGATCATTACATTACATACATCTTATTCGTATATGGAAAGTACTTAATGAAGATAATATACTTTAGATTTTTTTATGTAACCATTCAAGTATTTGTTGAAATGCTTTTGTTACTGATAAATACATGTACATTTAAATTGATTTTGTTCTGTCTGTGATTTTGTAGATCTGGATGTTCAGCTGGTCTCAGATCAAGCATCCTCCTCTGTACTGACTCCACTATCCCCAGCTTCATCCCATTCATTAGATTCCACAATTGTCCTGGAGTCCACACGAAAGAGTAGGAACCCAACAGGGTTAATGGAGCAGAATGAAGCAAGACAGGTAAGCTTTGAATAAATGCATTTAAAATCCTCAATTACGTAATTGTTTATTATTGATACTTATCTGTAGAAGTGTTTTGTAAACGTATTCTCGACATAAAGGAAAGGCATTAAAAATCCTCTTAAATTTCCATGAGCATGTCATAACGATGTAAGATGTTTTGACAGAAAGTTGATTGTGTTCTGAGGGCCAATCCAAAGGGTGAGGAAATCTTCAAGGAGTATGAAAAGACCAAAACACTAACATGTCTGCAACCAGGACGTTCACCATCTGTTTATGTGTGGCATATGTTAGAGCTACATGGGTAAGAATTGGAGGTCACTTCCCTCCCTTTATCATCACAACAGATTCATGTGGCACAGATAAAGAATGCTATTCTGTGTTGCTATAAAAGGAGAATTTATCCTTTAACTTCTTGCAAAACATACACACTTGCAAAGTAAATTGATTTATTTTGAAAGGATGATTCCATGGTCAAGTGTGAAGACCAATTATGCACTGGGAATTGTGACACTTTTTCCATACCTCCAAGATCCTTTCTCCAAACATGGATATGTAAGTTTTGTCTGAAAACCCAAACCAGTGTGTGTGTTTATATTTTCTTCCCTTTTATAGTTTTAAAGTTAAAATGATCTTGTTTTAGATGAGTGTTTATAGGTTGCTCAGCTTTGTATTTTCCACTTGTTTTTGTAATTTTATATAGTCATTGTGTGAACTTATTGTGTTGAGTAATTCATTCTTGAAGCCAAGAACGAGATGCCTCTGTTTGGGTCTTTTCTTAAACAGGAACACTACTATGATCCTTTAGGGTAATACTGGCTTCATTGCATGCAGGATCAAGACAGTTCAACATAACACCTGTGCTAGCTCCCGGTGTTATTCCAAGACTGTTCTTCACGATGGTCCAAAAAACAGACAAGAATCTCTCTTAACTTGTCAGAAGCGATTTGGTGAGGAGTGCAGGGAGGCGATATCTACAATACGACATTTCACTGATGAGAAGATGAGCGACTTTCCAGTATTGACCGAAGATGGTCGGTGAGGATGCATCATCTTCAGTCCTGGATTTGTTCACTCGTTTCCTTGCTGTATCCGGATTGGTAAGAAAATATTTAGCTTTGGAAATAGTTTTGAAAAGGAAATGACCTTCTCTGTAGTTATTAAAGGAGTTCACTGGTACAGCAGAGAAAGGAGTTGTTCAATGATCACCATAACAACAACAGGCCGGTCCAAACTGAGAAATTCAACGTTCTAATCTTTTATATCCCAAATGTATGCATAAATAACACAGCAGATCTTAATTTTTAGTATTTGACCTTTTATCCATTTATGTCCGTTGTGTTTAAACCTGTATGAACCTTGTTTAAAGATCGACCAGGATTTCTCCATGATGTTTGGTGACAAAGTGTCTCAGAAGTTCCTGGCAATGTGGTCAATATTCTTCAAGCCAAAAATCATTGCAGACTGCAAGACTCTTAAGAATATGGGCGAGCTGCTGTCAGGAACTGAACCTGAATCTGAGGACTACAATGGTCAGTATAAACTATTTTGTATTTTAAAAATGTTCCAGTCTTTAAAAAAATAATTAAAGAGAGATCATTTAATTATTTTATGATGTCTTTACGATGGGACAGCGACATGTCCTCAATCCTTTTGCAGCTGCATCTGCTCCCTCTAACCTCAAGAGGCCAGAAAAAAATATCCAACATCAGTTCAGCTCAAGCAACCAGCCATCTTGAGAGCTGTCTTAAGGTATGCAAAAGTTAATATTTAAACATCAGATCTTAATTTTAAGGAGCTCTTGAGGTGTAGGTTATTCTGAGACCTGCATCTCATTTTGCTTACACCACCTGCAAACAAGATGTGACGGTGCTAGTGATAATGTAAAAAACATGCAAAGAGTTTTATTTTCATATTTATTTTATGTCCCTTTGCTGACCTTCAGGAAGGAGCCAGTGTGAATACCTTCATTGAGAGTGCTGACACAAGACAACCATTTCTCCTCTGCATCGGTGAGCGAAAGAAGGATATCCCAAAGTTCTACGTTATTATCGACCAAAAGGAAAAACGGGCACCTTGACACGTAGAAGCGGGATTAGGCGGACATTGACAGATTGGAATTACGAGCAATTTAAGATCAGTAATAGTCAAAAAAGTCAAAAAGAAGTGTACGAGCTAAGGAGTGCTAAAAACACACACACACACACACACACACTCGTACAGTCAAGGGCGGGCAAGTAGACACAACATACATACACACACATGAATAACTTTAATAATATCTTATAGTAATAGAGAAACTCTATAAAAAAACAGAATAGTAGGATATGCAGGACAGTAGAACTGTAATGATATTAAGAAGTTGGAAGTACAGTAAACCGCTTTTCAAGTAGTATAAATATATATAAAATAAGAAATATAGTGCAAATATGAAAATAAATTATAAATGAGAAGTACGGGGAAAAAAGGAAAATATAACTTACTCATGATTCAGATGGTGAAGATTCTCGTCTCGCAAGGAAAGCCTTAATTTTTAGAGAACCATGAAGAAAGCCAGTTATAAGGGTGGCTGCCCCCCCCCCTCGAGATAACGATAAGACCAAGGTCCCTCCCGGTTGTTTAGTCGTCTTGCTTACGTCATTTTTACTACCTAGGGAAATGGGAATCATGGTTTCTGAAGACCTGGGTAAGGGAGAACCCTGGTTTTTGAAGACCTAGGTAAAAGAGAACCCTGGTTTTTGAAAACCTAGGTAAATAGAGACACTGGGTTTTTGTTTCCTGGGTTGTTGGAAATGCCTGAGTTCTGATTTTATGTGTAAAGTAAAACCCCGGGTTTCAATTCTATGGGTAAGTGAAATAGGCCTTTTCTGGAAACCTATGGGTTATCTAGTGTGTAAATACAGTATAAATACTGGAGCTTAAGCTCAGGGTAGGGGGGATCACTTCTGAGAATTCTCATCGGTGTGGATCTCGTGTGGTGGAATGGAACAATAAAGCTGGACCCTTGCTTCTTCTCACTCACGGCTGGTGTATTTTTTCTATCTCCAACTGGTCTCAGTGGTAGATGTGAGTATTGGCTTCTAAGTTGAATTTTAAATGTTTTTGGGTAATAGGCTAAATTCGAGCCAACATTTGGCGACCACGAAGGGACTGGGCTAAGATCTATATGTCTGGAATCTCTCCCGTGGGACTTCGCTCTCTAAGCAACAGACAGGCCGTATAGGAAAAGGCATTGCAGACGCCTGTTATTTCAAAGCTCTGTTTTAGTGGTCTGTTGTTACGATTGAGAAGCCCCGGGGTGGGAAGAAAGACTAAGTGGGTCTCCAAAAGAACCTGGAGTGAGTGAGAAGAGGTAAGAGAAGTATAGATTATAGAATGTACTTTTTATAATTATAATAAAGAAATGGTATATGTGTTGTGTGAGTGAAAGTCCTGCAATACCGCTGGAGGAGGTAGAAAAAAGGTAGAAAAAAGAGAAATAGAGAAATACTCCAGGGCTGGGATAGAAAGCAGGTGAAAAATGAGGCCTCAGACCCCAGATACCGGCTACTAGACTTGACTAGCAGTCTAGTGGTGGCTGCATTGGTGGGGACCCCTAATACCGCTGGAAAAGGATTAGATAAAAGATAGATAGATTAGATTCCAGGGCTGGATAGAGAGGGGAATAAATCCTGGGCCCAGGTCCGGGTCGTGCAATACAGCATGCCCGGTGTATGAATGGAATATGTACTAACAAATGTGTGTGCTTAAAATATATGTGCTTATAATATGTATAATATGAGTGTGGTGTGAGAGCGTGTAAGTTTTGGAGACAGGGAAAAAGTATTTATTAGTGCTCTGAACAAGAGAGCTCCATACATTTGACGCTTGATAAGATTTAGGGAAAAAGAAAAAAGGGGAAAAAAAAAAAAGGGAGAATAATAATAATAATTTTTTTTTTGAAAAAGTTGTATTTAATTTATGTGACTATAAGCTTCATACATACGAGCTGGTGTGAAGGCGTTTTATATTCTGAGACCACAATGGTGTGTATGTAATAACTAAATATGTGTAAGAGAGTGTGTGACACAATGTGTATATGAGTGTGCCGACGTTGTTGATAGAAAGGGGTGTATGTGTGTGTTCCTATCTGTTCTTATCTGCACAAGCAGGCCTGTCTTCTGTGTGGAAAGGAAAAAAGGAAAAGAAGAAAAATGTGTGTGTGTGCGCACTTCAGATTGAGCTGAGTAATATAGAACAGTGTGAGATTTTTGTTTTTAAATTTGTTTTAATGTTTTGAATCTGATATGGACTTTCTGTGAGTCGAGTGTGACTGTGTGTATTATAACTTTATTGGTATCAATAACTGCTGTTTTAAAAACTGGAGGAGCATGCAAGAATTGTAAACAAACAAAAAAAAAAAAACATTTTTTTTTTTGTTGTTTTTTTAATATTTTAGGCATCTGTCAGACTGCCCATTGGGTGAATAAGAACTTCCAGACCAGTAATATATAACAAAATTGTTGAGAAATCAGGGAGTCAGTCCATTGGGACCTTTTCATTTATATTCCATAAATTATGAAGGTGTTGTTCAGTTAAATGACAAATAATAATACAATTTAATTTTTGTTTAATTACCCAAAATTGGGTAATGTAGAATAGGTAAATATTATGTCTAAGAATATTGTAAACATGTAAGAATTGTCTGTTGTGTGAGGCTGTGTGAATTACCTAAAGTTAAACTTAAAGCTTATAAGAGTAATTGAATCATTTAACTTAATTAATTAATCATCATAAGTAAATTGACTTTGTACTTTGTACTTTTTTTTGACATTGTACTTTGAGTGTATGTGAGTCCCTAGGGAGGCTGGCTGGGCCGAGTACCGACGGAAGGGAAAAGCGGGCGTAAATCGGTACGAGATAGGCTAAGCAGGCGGGAACAACGGACAAGGTAGGAGGAAAACATTTGGCTGTGAGGCATAACTTAGTGGATTTAGGGGGTGTGTGCGGCCAACTTTAAGAGCTGAGAGGTGTGAGACACGACCAGAGTTATGGCTGAATGTAAGAAAAAGATGAGCCCGATAGAGAGGGTGATAAGCAAACACTGTACAGATGAGAAGGACATTAGACATTATTGTAAAAAATGGAGTGAGAAGACTAGTGGTGAGTGGAAATGGCCCGAGGAAGGTACTTTTGATGAACAGCTATGCCAGATAATGAAAGAGAGATTAGCTGTATGGAATGAGCAGAAAAAAGGCTTGAGAGTGAGGGAGAAATGTGTGAAGACAGAGAAGATAGTGGACTGGTTTGTGGAGGCAGGGAAAGAAGAGAAGGAGAAGGGTAGGCGGCAGAGAGAACGAAAAGAGGCGGTGATACGGAAGAAAGAAGAAAGGGAAGCAAGCCTAGGAAAAAAGATAAAAGAAGCCATTCAGGAGGAATTGGCCGAGGCCCCGCCCTCATATAATCCTCAGTACCGCCCTCCAGTGAGACCTGTCGGAAGTGCCCCACCCGCCGGGCTCTACATGATGCAAGACCTGGAAGACAGAGAAGATGAATGGAAGGAAACTGAGGTGGACATAAAGGGGACATTCACCGGATACCAAAGAATGAGTCATCGCATGCGGGAGGATGAAGAACGTATCAAAATGGACGAAGGAGCTGCCGGATACGAGGATAGAACCCCGGTCGAGAGCGAAAGCCCACGGCTGGACCTCCCACAGGTAGGCAACAAGGAGAGGGACAGGGAACTACAGGAGTATATGAAAAACTGGACCCGCACTCCGGGGTGGCCGGAGCACAGGGAGATTCCCCCCAGCACTAGCACCCCGAGGCCAGGGTCACGGCCGATGGTGCACAAGCACAAAGACAAGGAACTGGAGGAAATACAGGAGCAGGAGGGGCATGGGACCAGGGGCAATCAAGAAAGTTGTCGGAGCGAGAGAGGGCACGAGGGTGGAAACGGAGCACGAGGGGCTCCACATACTAAAGGAGGAGGAAAAAGTGAGCCGAGAGACAATGTGGGGCGGATGGTCCGTATAGAGGGGGATGTGGTGCTCTCCCCATATGCTGTCGAGGAGGATAAGGAATTGGAGGGCAGGATTCGACGGCTAGAGGACGGGATATCATACGGCGTGGGTAAAATGGATGAATTGAAAAATCTCGCAGGTCAAGCGTTCCAGATGGCGACTGCTGTGAAAAATAAGTATGCGCACAAGCCGCGTTTGGGAGAGTCAAAATCACAAAGGTCGGGAAGAGCACTGAACCAGTCAGCAGGAAAACATGTGAAAAGCCTGAGTAAGGCCTCAAAAGTCCTAATATATCACCAGCAGAAGAAGAAGCAAGTAAGTTCAGACATGGAACTGGACGACCAAGTGGGGACTGAGAGCGAGGGGGCTGAAACAGACAACGAAGGAAAAGTTGAACAAGACGTCAATGAGGAGGAGGGCTTGGACGATTTGAAGCTTAGAGGAGCTAGAACACTACGGAACAGGGAAAGCCTGAGGCCCCCAGTGAGATTCGAACCTGGTGTCACAGCGTGCTTGGCGCATGCCCGCTCCCAGTCGGAGCCCAGCCTTACTCAGATGCCCCTCATGGTTAAAGGAAAAGCCCTACATTATGCACCCTGGAGTTTCATGGACCTAACGGGCCTGATCCAACGATTACCCAACATGTGTGAAGGGGGGCAGAAATGGATTACACAGTTTGAGGAAAAAACATCAGGACAGCACCTGGCGATAGGCGATATCAAAGCCATTCTCTGCCAAACAGTGGGCAAGGGACGGGCTGAAGAAATTTTCGATGGGGCAGAACACAGGGATTTGATAGACGACCCCAAGGCTGATGCCATCCCGTTTGGCCTATACCGGCAAGAAATATGGGATGCTGTGAGGAGTATGTATCCGGCTAAGATGGACCCTGGGAAGCTTGAAAATATAAAACTGAAAGACGAAGAAAACGTGATAACCTTCATACAAAAGTTTCAAGATAAATGGAGGGATGAAACGGGTGCCAAATGGGACGATTCAGTGGCAAGTGTGGGACTGTTCAAACTGCTATTGAAGAAGGCTCTCCCTGGGGAGGTACAGAAGAAGTTAGAGGAAGTGGTGGGGCTCAACGCAATGGAATGGGCTTCATTTCTGGCACATGTGACCCATCACGTGGAGCAACACAGGAAGCTGAAAAAAGAAGCTAAAGATGCCACTGAAACCCTAATGAGCCAACTCTATAAAGCACAGCTCGGCGAACTGACCAGGACTAAACAGGAAGAGAAGGAACGGAGGAGGGAACACATTAAACAAGCGGCAGTGATGGTGCCCCATACACAAGCGTCAGCCCCAGCACAGGCTGACCCTATGCTGTTGGCCAATGGATACCAGGCCCACCCACAACAGCAAGTCCCACACATAACTACTATGCTGCACCCCGACCAGATGGATTACATATATCATATGAGGGCCCCCATGCACCCGGGAATGCCACCTGCCTGGGGGAGGGGACGAGGATACGGACGGGGTCGAGTTTTGCCAAGGCCAAATATGGCAACTGAAGGGTGTTGGGGATGCGGTGATCCTAGCCACTTCAGGAGAAATTGTCCACGTGTCCCACGACCAACTTGGGGAGACCGCGTGGATAGGGCTGAAAGAAGAGGTCAGGTGCTTGGACCGAGAGCACCGGAGAGCTATGGAATGCCACCTCGGTGCCAACCGCTACCCCCAGTACCCCAAGGTGGCCCCATGTATGGCCCCTATGGGGAGCCGGGACCCAGCCAGAGTTGAGGAGGCCGAGAGAAGCCCGGGGGGGAGCTCATGCAGTCCGTCACCACACTGCATCCAGAACAAGAGCCAACTGTTACAGTGACGATCGGAAACACCTTGCAAGCACCTTTTATGATCGACACTGGAGTTACATATTCAAGTATAGGGAAAGAAGGTTCACAGCTCCCCCTCACCTGTAAGGCTATTCAAACTATGGGCTTCTCAGGAAAAATACAGACCTTACGATTCACCGAGCCTCAAGAACTATCTCTGGATGGTGTGACAATACAAGCACCACTGTTATATTCGCCAGGAGCGCCTGTTAACTTACTGGGACGTGATGCCCTGTGTAAGTTGGGAGCTCAGATACAGTGCGAAGCGACTGGGATTTGGGTGACGTTCCCCAAATCAATATCCACACAATTCTTACTGTTGCACGAGCCACCTAGCACCGCCCGTAATGTGAGGATGGTATACTGGCTAGAGATGTCCGATCCGGCTAACTCGGAACTCTGGCACAGATACGCAGAATGGAAACCATGGTTACAGTACATGCGGCCCGATTGCACCGAAGTGGAGGCCCCTTTATATTGCACTATTAAAAATGATGACGGTGGACGAGACCAGGAATATGCTCAGCTTTGGGAGGACATGGAACAGGGACAAGTAATGGACATTAAAACCATGGAAATAATAAGCGGCCCACAGGGAGTGGCGGCTATTATAAAGCTCCCAGATAGAATCGCTAACTGGTATCAGCTGGAAGGGACAGCGCCCCATGTCACACTCATGGTCACCAAAGGCCTGGAACGGGAAGAGGTAGAGCCAATGATAGGGCAGGCAAAAGAAGTACAAGAGTGGAAGCCAACTACCAATCCATCCTTGCACAAGTCGCCTGATGGAAAGTTTGTGCGAATCTCAGTAACAGCAGTTGATACCGCCGTGGCCACTAGTGTCTGCATATGCACGAACACGGACCGGAGTGGTTTACAAATGGCAGTTAAGGCAGCAAAAGATCAGGACAATGAGGAAATACTGAAAACTATTCCAGAAGAGCTATGGACAAAACATCCGACCGACGTAGGGTTGGTTAAATCCGCCGACCTAGCTCAGATTAAGGTAAAAGAGAATGCAAGGTTGCCCTACCAGAAACAGTATCCGTTGTCAGTGCAAGCTAGAGAAGGCATACGGCCCACAATACACGGATTGGTAGAGGCCGGAGTTCTAATCTCCACGCGAAGTCAGTGCAATACCCCCATTTTTCCAGTTAGAAAACCTGACTCAGAGAAGTGGAGGCTAGTACATGATTTGCGTGCTATTAACCAAATTGTGATACCGGAAACACCAGTAGTGCCAGACCCACACACCCTATTGTCGAACATTCCAGAAGGGACCAAATGGTATACTGTCATAGATTTATGCTCAGCATTTTTTAGCGTGCCACTGCACCCAGACTCACAGCATTTGTTTGCTTTCACATACGAAGGGCAGCAGTACACATACACTAGACTTCCTCAGGGATACTGTGAAAGCCCATCCATATTTAATCAGGTACTGGCTCAAGACCTCTCAGCCCTGGAGTGCTGTAGCACCATCTTGCAATATGTCGACGACCTTTTGATTTGTAGTGCGTCTAAAGAGCAATGCCAGCACGACTCTCTAAAGGTTCTAAGAATGTTGGCCGAAAATGGCCACAAAGTAAGTAAAGAAAAGTTGCAATTTTGTAGACAAAAAGTGGAATACCTAGGTCGTGTGTTAGAGGGAGAAAGCCGTACTATAGCACCAAAGCATGTAGAGGCCATACGCAAGGCCCCACAGCCAACCACCGTGCGACAGATGTTGGCATTTCTAGGAATGGCGGGGTTCAGTCGTCCATGGATATGTGAGTTCGCGCTAAGGGTCCAACCATTACGGGATATGATTAAGGCAGCAGACCAATCACAGCCAAATGCCCCCCTCGTCTGGACTCCTGAAGCTCTAGCTGCACTCGCAGATATTAAAATGGCCTTAATGACCGCTCCTGCATTGGCTAACCCAGATTATAGCAAACCTTTTCACCTCTATGTATCCGAAAGAAAGGGGTACGCATCGGCCGTCCTAACTCAGCAGCAACAAAGGATGGGAAAACAGGCCATCTCCTATTACAGCACGGCTCTTGATAACGTGGAAAAAGGGATGCCCCCCTGTTATCGGTCTTTGGCAGCGGCCGCATTTGCATATCAGAAAGCGTCCTCAATCACCATGGGGCACCCAGTTACATTATATACGACCCATGCACTGCATGCGCTCCTAACGAGTCAGACCTTTGTGATAACGAACTCCCGTCGAACAGGATATGACTCCATTCTGTCAGCCCCGGAGCTCACCATAGAACGGTGCACCACGGTGAATCCGGCCGATAAACTGGTAACCCCGATAGATGGTGTACCCCATGAGTGCGTAGCAGTATCAGAGATATTTTTGAAAGCGCGTTCAGATTTGGAGAATTGCCCTATTGATAATGCTAAGCATACGTATTTTGTGGACGGTTCCTGTTATCGTACTAATACGGGCAATAAGGCTGGGTTGGCAGTAGTAGAAGCACGACGAAACCCGGCGACGTTTGAGGTAGTGATGAGTGTTCCGCTCCCCCAACCCTGCTCGGCCCAGCTAGCTGAACTACGGGCGTTGACAGCTGCATGTAATTTGGGTCGTAATGAGAGTTGCAATATATATACGGACTCAGCCTATGCTCATGGAGTCTGCCATGTGTTTGGACCAATCTGGGCTCAAAGGGGATTCCAGCGGGCAGATGGGACCGCCGTGACCCACGGGGAGGCGATTTCAGATTTACTATATGCTATGACATTGCCCGCAAAATTAGCTGTAGTGAAATGCAGGGCACATAGGACCGATGACTCCTTTATCACTAAAGGGAACTCACTGGCGGATGAGGCAGCTAAGAAAGCTGCCGTAGGGCCGGGGCAGATGATGGCCCTAACTCAGCCTGGGGAAAGTCCGATGCGGCATCCGCAGGTAGACAATGTGGCCCACTTGGTGGAGCTGCAGAACACCGCAGGTGTGGCTGAAGTATCGGCGTGGATAAAACGGGGGGCGAGAAAAGAGGCGGGTACTGGATTGTGGCGCAGCATAGAAGGATTGTGTATAGCCCCAGCCAGTTACCTCCCGCTCTTGATCAAAGAAGCCCATGGCTTGGATCATGCCCATAGAACCGAAACAATCCGAAAAATCCGTCAGGAATGGTGGTCCCCATTTCTGGCCAGTATGGTGGACTATGCATTGAATAGATGTGAAGTGTGTATCAAGAACAATGTGCGAAAGAACTTCACTGCTCCTTTAGGACATATTCCCCCGCCGACAGGGCCATTCCGGCATATAATGATGGATTATGTAGACATGGGAGCAGACAACCGGAAAGAAGGGAAGCGCTACATTCTAGTAGTAGTAGACCGCTTCAGCAGGTGGGTGGAAGCAACTGCAACTTCCAAGGAAGATGCAAGGACCGCGGCTAAATTTTTATGTCGCGAAGTCATTCCCCGGTTCGGTATTCCAGATTTTCTGAGTTCGGACAACGGTACCCACTTTGTGAATAACGTCATTGACAATGTGGCATCTGCCTTGGGGATAGATCATAAGCTAGGATGTGTGTATCATCCTCAATCCCAGGGCATGGTAGAACGAGTGAATGGTACCCTAGTTAATAAACTGGCAAAAATATGCGAGAGCTCTCGCCTGAACTGGGTACAGGCCTTACCACTGGCCTTGATGAAGATGCGTTCTCAGACCAATCGTATGACGCACTTGACTCCTCATGAAATGCTTACTGGGCGCCCAATGCCTATGGCATTCACCCGAGGTCCATACACAGGGCCGTCTTTGGCACAATTGGAGGACGAAATGCAGGATTATGTGCGAACCCTCACCAAAATCCATAGACATTTGTATTCACAGGTTCGTGAGGCAGTCCATGGAGAGAGCGAGGTACGGGAGGACGTGCGCCTAGTGGCACCGGGGGACCAGGTATACATTCGTGTTTTCAAGAGAAAGAGCCCCCTTGCGGGACGTCGGGAAGGACCATTCACCGTGGTCGCTGCAACCCCCACGGCTGTGAAAGTAGAGGGGAGGAATTACTGGTATCACTTGAACCACTGCAGCAGCGCCGAACCAGGTAAGGGACCGCTACTGCAAGACACTACCGACGAACAACCATCGACCTCAAGACTAGACAGTACAAGGAAGCCCACTGGGGCAGTGGTGTTCACTGATAGTGACAGTGATTCGGGTGCATCCCTGAGCCCTGCCTACAGCACTCGAGCCCAGAACAAGCGGCGAGCTGTGGAAAAACTCGATAGACTGTCTCAGTCTGATGCCAGTAGCCTCACCGTTCTCACGCCCCAAATAGAAGTGACGGGTGTAGTTATCTGCCCACAGGAAGTTGTAACCCCAGCAACGGAGGATTTTCTGTCTACATTCGCCACTCTCTGTCAGGACCTTGACGACACCGCTTTGCCTCTGAGCCTAATCAACTCAGATACGCTACAGTCTCTAGCAGCACAGTTGAACTTACCCGAGCTTACTCCTGAACGTCAGTCTCCGCATGAATCCTTGCGCACTCCCCTACCCCCGGTTCTGGAGGGGACCGGTGGAACAAGCTCCACAGAATAGTAGCACGTATGTGGGTAAACTGATTTTTACAGCAGGGCTAATAGTACTCTTTTTCTTTTTCTACGACCCAATGTTTAAAAGAAATGCCCTGGATTCCTATCATACATTACGCCCACTAGCGACTGCTACTTCCCGCACAGCCCTCTATCCTCGTATTAGACGTGTTCGATCCTGGACGGCCCCTGGCTCCACTATAGGTTCCCGTAGCTCGATGTGCGCGTTAGCTCTCCTTAGACTCGCCCATGAAGAGTCCCTGATTGGGAGAAGTCCCTATTTGGCCTCATTCACTTTCTCCCCAGCTCGGTCTGTGGAGATTCGCGTAGGACATCTTAGAATTACTGGTAGGGCACGGACGAGTAGGTGCTCCTTCGAGCTGCCCACGATTGGCCCCCTGTGGCTACCGTTCCTTTGCTCGGCTACGGCATGTTCTTACAATGATAGTACAGGGTCACCCTTCGCATCCCGGGCTCTCCACCCCCTCCTCATTTCCCCGATGTCAACTCCGCTCGCACATAAATTAATGAAATTACAATATTATTCAATCTCTACCGCTAACACTTCGCTCACGGAGGAGCAGAGTAACATGTACATGGCATGGATGGTCCACACTGCTCGATCTGTGACGGATCGCTCGTGTCTCGTATGTCATGATCGTAGCCTCACCCCCCATTTTATGCTGCCTATGGGGAACCTCAAAGAATGTCTCACCAACCCCTATTCTGTTGATTTTTTGTGTCCTACTGTGTGCCTCCTTGGGGCCCTTTCGGCTGATTTTGGCCCATCGTGGATGCACAATGCAAGCTCCTCATGCCTGTTTCACCCTGTAACCACTCAAGTGTCGACTTTTGTCCGCGTCCAACCATCTCTGCCCTCGTTCTTTCCCATCTGCCTCTGCTCCTCTGTTGGCGTATATCCTGTGGGAAATATGTCTGCCCGATGTAATGTCTCCCTGTTCGCTAATGATTTGCAAATCGAAACCCCCTCTGTTTGTGATTCACCCCCATGCACCCCCAACGTGGTAATTCCCCTACCTGATCTTAGTGGTGGTACTGTTCCCCTTGCGGATGTGTTCTGGTTTTGCGGGGGCCAACGTGTACGCCAGACCTTGCCTGCGGAGTGGCAGGGATGCTGCGCCCCGGTTAGGTTGGATGGTAAGACCCGTGTTTTGTTGGTGGCTGACCGACCGTCATCCGGCCGGTCCCGTTCACGCCGCGACGTGGCCCAATGGACTCAGTATGTCCGTGACGCTGATGCAGCGAACTATTCTGACTGGGCTGCTGATGAGACCGTCCATCTTGACTTTGGGGGTACCCCCGTTGGCGTTCCTGCTCGCTACAGAGCCATGGAGGCCGTTGGCAGTGGTGTAGCGTCTATTTTGCTCCCGGCCGTGCAGATCAACCGCAACGTGGCATGGATTAATTACATGTGGTACAACGAGCAACGCTTCATTAACTACTCACTGAGTGCTCTCGGACTGGTCCGTGATCAGCTCCATGCCACTTCCCTCATGGCTGCTCAGAACCGTTTTGTCCTGGACCAGATGCGGGCCCCCGAGGAAGGTGTCTGTACAATGATTGGTCCCGAGTGCTGTGCTGCAATCCCTTTGCACACTGGTTCTGAGGGAGCCCTCTCCAAGGTCCTGGGCCAACTAAAAGCCCTCCAGACGGAGCAAGCGGCTAACTCCGGCTTTGGGTCTAGTCTCCGCCTCCCGCCGTGGCTCTCCTGGTTTCTTTCTGGAGATTGGACTGCTACCCTGACCCGCTTGGGAGCGTCCCTGTTCGTCCTCCTTCTCCTTATGGCTCTGGTGGCCTGCTGTGTGATCCCCTGCGCACGGCGGATGGTGATGTCCTCAGCCTCCTTTTCTGGCCAGTACGTTGTTAAGGGTGAGGCGTTACCGCCTCAACGGGGGGTGGTGATTGAGACCATGCGACGGGGGTCAATGAGCAGCGACAGCAGCGACAGACAGGGGTCAATGAGCAGTGACAGCAGCAACACCAGCGTCTACGAGAACATGAGACAGGACATGAGCCAGGACTGATGGGAAAGGGGGCGCAAGGACCCGTTTGTACAAGGTAGTGGCAAGGTAATGGGCCTATCCGAGACAAACGGGACCTATTGGTGTTTTCTATATGTTCATGTGTGTTGCAGATCTACTGAACCCTGAGGGGTGAGAAGAAGATGTGATGATCCATACCCTGGGTGTAAGTGCTAGCCTAACCTCTCCCCAAAGGGTGGTTCTCTACAGTACGTAAAGTGCTTGAGCCGAAGACAACTGGAATACAGAGGGATACTGCCGATAGAGACTGTTATGCCGAGTGTTATAAAATGTGTATGTATGTATGACATGTAATGTGATGGGAAAAAAAGTGTGACGCAATCAGGCACAGAAAAGTATAATGGTGCTGCTGAGCACATGGTGCTGGCAGGGTGGGAATTTTTCCTCGTAAGAGGTTTTTTCGCCCACCCCTGACTGCGAAAGACTGGGGTTGGTTTTTGAGGGGAAGCAAGAATCTGCAGGTCCCGACAAATACAAAACTGTGGGCTGACAGGCCTAGTTGAGAAAGATAGGGACGTGTAGATCAAGTAGTTAGTTACTGTAGTGTACTCATACGTATGGCAGTAGTAGTAGTAATAAATGATTAGAGGAACTCAGTTAATCTTATAATCGATGTAGGCAAACAAACGTATAATCAAGGTAGTTAAATTCGAAATGAGATATATATATACATAGTTAAAAGGAGAAGTAAGTTAAGGGTTAAGAGTTATGGCTAGGTACATCTACACATGTCCGGCGCAAAGTGGATGTAGGGGGGTCCTAAGGCCCATTCTCCAGCTGCCAATCTACTATGAGACCCCAGGGCGCACAACACTAGCACGTCTCCCACCAGGTCTACAAAACCTCCTCAGCTCCTGTTCGGATCAGTGTTGCGTAGAAGTGGTTAATGTAAGGGACCCATTGGATTACGGGGACGACGGGCGCAAGGATTATGGCCTTGTTAGAGTAATCCTCCGACAGCTAGCGGGGGACGGCCATGGGGTGCGGCAGAACCAGTTCCTCCACAGATACCCGCTTAATTAAGGTAGTGTATGAGGCTTCACAGCCTCAGAGGGGGAAATGTTGTGGATAAAAAATGTCATAAAATAAACATAAGGGAGAAGAAGGAAAAACGGGCACCTTGACACGTAGAAGCGGGATTAGGCGGACATTGACAGATTGGAATTACGAGCAATTTAAGATCAGTAATAGTCAAAAAAGTCAAAAAGAAGTGTACGAGCTAAGGAGTGCTAAAAACACACACACACACACACACACTCGTACAGTCAAGGGCGGGCAAGTAGACACAACATACATACACACACATGAATAACTTTAATAATATCTTATAGTAATAGAGAAACTCTATAAAAAAACAGAATAGTAGGATATGCAGGACAGTAGAACTGTAATGATATTAAGAAGTTGGAAGTACAGTAAACCGCTTTTCAAGTAGTATAAATATATATAAAATAAGAAATATAGTGCAAATATGAAAATAAATTATAAATGAGAAGTACGGGGAAAAAAGGAAAATATAACTTACTCATGATTCAGATGGTGAAGATTCTCGTCTCGCAAGGAAAGCCTTAATTTTTAGAGAACCATGAAGAAAGCCAGTTATAAGGGTGGCTGCCCCCCCCCCTCGAGATAACGATAAGACCAAGGTCCCTCCCGGTTGTTTAGTTGTCTTGCTTACGTCATTTTTACTATCTAGGGAAATGGGAATCATGGTTTCTGAAGACCTGGGTAAGGGAGAACCCTGGTTTTTGAAGACCTAGGTAAAAGAGAACCCTGGTTTTTGAAAACCTAGGTAAATAGAGACACTGGGTTTTTGTTTCCTGGGTTGTTGGAAATGCCTGAGTTCTGATTTTATGTGTAAAGTAAAACCCCGGGTTTCAATTCTATGGGTAAGTGAAATAGGCCTTTTCTGGAAACCTATGGGTTATCTAGTGTGTAAATACAGTATAAATACTGGAGCTTAAGCTCAGGGTAGGGGGGATCACTTCTGAGAATTCTCATCGGTGTGGATCTCGTGTGGTGGAATGGAACAATAAAGCTGGACCCTTGCTTCTTCTCACTCACGGCTGGTGTATTTTTTCTATCTCCAACTGGTCTCAGAGGTAGATGTGAGTATTGGCTTCTAAGTTGAATTTTAAATGTTTTTGGGTAATAGGCTAAATTCGAGCCAACACGATCCCATGTAAGGCGCACACATCAGTGGCAGCTTTTGATGAACTGTTCAAAGCTCACTATGTCTTCAGTTTCTCATATGATGAAGCTCTTTGTGATTTCTACACATTTATCCAAACCACTATCTATAACATCGATGTCGGAAGAGCAATGGAGAGACTGCGTGTTAAAGAACTTCGAGCATGATTACTGCAGCGAGATTAACTGCCTTGAAGATGTTCACATGTTTTGTATGTAAAGCACACCTTAGAACTTGTTTGGTTCTTCGTCAACATTTAAAATTTCAACATGGTTTATATCCTAGCAAAAAGTTACATTTAAAATGTGGAGAGCCAGGTCGCCTGTTATCATTTTGTACTTATAGTGGCTTCCGAAAACACCTCAGCAAGGTACATAGTCACACTATGGATCAGGAGATTGATACTAATCAGGATCTTTCCACTCAGGGAGAATATGAGGCGGAATGTTCAAATGATCGCCCAAGTTTACAAAGTTGGAGTTTACAAAGACATTAATGATGGGTCGTGTTTCCAAAACCATGCACTGTTCTCACAGCAAAAGCACGCTTTTCAGATTCTACTCTATCACAACGATTTTGAAACTGCTAACCCTCTAGGTTCCAAGAGGGGGATCCACAAACTTGGTTGAATCTATTTTACTCTAAAAAATCTTCCACCCAAGTGTAACTCTGTACTGATTAATGTACATCTTGCAGCTTGATTCTACACGGAAGATCTTAAGACATATGGTGATGACCTGAAAATCTTAGAAACCGAAGGCATACAGCATCCTTGTTTTGAACAACCATTGTTTGGCTCAGTAATTCAAGTAACAGGAGATAATTTGGCTTTAAATGGCTTGCTGGGAATCTTACAGTGCAACTAATTTCTGTAGGCTTTGTTTAATTAGTAAGGAAGAAGTTCAATCTATATTTACTGAAGATCATTCTGGGTTAATTTTTCGTTCCAAAGAGGTTCATACTGAACATTGTAAGGCACTAAATGAAAATCATGAACTACGGTCAATATATGGTGTCAAAAAGTCATGTGCGCTCAATTCATTAGAGTATTTCCATTGTACTGATAACTATGCTGTTGACATCATGCATGATCTGCTAGAGGGTGTGGTACAGTATGAACTTAAACTGATTTTGAGTACCTTGTTAAACAGGATGCACAGCTTTAATTATGGTTACACAGACCGTAAAAACAAACCAAGTGGGTAAAAAATTGATGATATGGGCAAACACCTGGGTTTGAATGCCATACAGTCATGGTCTCTTCTGCACAACACTCCACTGATATTTGGTGGTCATTGAAAGGAATAACAATCACTGGAACTTTCTCCTACTTTTGATACAGATTGTCAATATAGTGTTCTCCTACACCATAACTGATGGGATGATATGTTACTTAAAACATCTGATCTGTGATCACCATACTCTATTCAAAGAATTGTTTCCTGACAAGACGTTGATTCCCAAGCACCACTTGATGATGCACTATCTGAGATGCATAAAAAAAAATGGCCCTCTTATCCATATGTGGTGAATGCGATTTGAAGCTAAGCACCATATTTTCAAAAGATGTGGCAAAAATTTCAAGAATCTCATTAAATCATTAGTAAAGCAACATCAACGTCAATTGGCATTTAACTGTGAAAATAATTGTTTTAGAAGGTTTGAATTTGGTCCTACATCAAAAACCATCTGTAACTTGCAAGGTGGGGAAGAACTCAGTCAGACATTATATTTAGAAGCCTGTTTGAGTGTTACAAGTACAAAGTGGGTCAGACTTTATGGTACTGAGTATCAGGTTGGTGTGTTCATATGCACTGGATGTACCTATGATCTCCCTGTGTTCAAAAAGATCTGTGATATAATAATATATGAAGAGAGTGCTTTCATTATTTCCTGCAATGTAAAAACGATGTACTATGATGACCACTTCAATGCATACTGTATAGAAGATAACCAAATGGATGAGTTTTCTGTCATCTCTGTGAATGAACTGACACACTTTAGGCCATTTGATCAGCAGTGCCAATTGTTATATTTAGAAAAACTTGACCTGAGGGGTCAGTAATGTTAACGCCCTTGAAAAAAAGAAAACTATTATAAAGCAACCAACTGTTTTTTTTTCTTTATTTGCCTTTTAGATTTGTAATCATTTAAATGTTATTTTAATTGTGCAGTAGCATATTAACACTTTATAGTGTTAGAGGCAACTCATTTAATAGTACGCAATTAACACTATGAGATTTAATGAATTACTCCTATGAGAATTAATTTCTAACACTACACACTGGTGTTGAGAAACTAACACTTGAGTAGTGTTCAATTTCAACTATACAAAGAGTTGATGTGAACTCTATTAAAGTGTTAAAATGACACTGTGGAGTGTGGACCCCTCCGGACACTTTAAAAGTGTTGAAATGAAACTCCAATAGAGTGGATTTGTTTCTGTGGATTTTGCTGTGTATGTATATTTTATAATGTTTAAGTACACACCTTGATTTCTATTATAATAACATTATTAATGTATTTCTAATGTTATTAGACATGTCATTCTCATCACTGCTCCTAGATAACTTAGTGTTCCCTAGGTGGCCTCATCTATTTCACTTCGAGAATATCCACAAATAGGGAAGAACATTACCTTTATCTTTGTAATGTATACAATAATGAACATGAACGGGTTAAAAAAGGGGACACAGTAATATAAACCATGTAATATTTCTTACCCAACTCGGGCCTAACTACAAATGTACTCTTATGACAGAATACCGCTGCTGGGAAATTGCCGTTCTCGAGGTTGGGCACACGAGGGCAGTCAAGCTCCATCCAGCACAACACACAACGCCACCTGAAGCAGAAGGTAGGTTTGGGCTATTTTACAGACACAGCTCATTACTGTGCATTGTATTGTTCGGACATAACCACAATTAACGGCTCTTCTATAAAAACAAACATTATGTAATATTCATAGCACAATATTTATACTAAAAATACAAAATTAATAACTAACTTTTTTCTAATGTTGATAGAAAGCCTTTTACATCATTTACACGCACAGATATATATATATATATATATATATATATATATATATATATATATATATATATATATATATATATATATATATATATCCTTTTCTCTCCATACCACGTTCTAATATTTAAACTGGACACACGAGGGCAGTCAAGCTCCATCCAGCACAAGACACAACGCCTCCTGGAACAGAAGGCAGATTTGGGCTACTGTACACAGACACAGCTCATCAGCGTTATTACTGTGCATTGTCTAGTTTTCACCTAAAGACAATAAACGGCTCTTCTGCACTGTTCATCATCATCTATAAAACAAACACACATTATGTCATATACATAGCAGTATATTTATCATAATAAAGTTCACTCATTAATAACGAATAATAAACATTTCTATATGTTGATAGAAATATAAAGCATTTATATATATATATATATATATATATATATATATATATATATATATATATATATATATATATGTGTGTGTGTGTGTGTGTGTGTGTGTGTGTGTGTGTGTGTGTCCCCTTCTCTTATCTAAATATTCAAACACCCCAAGAAATAAAATTTGCTGTTTTCTGAGACGATGAAGTGACTCTTAAAAGAGCCTTTGTGTATATTAGACGGAGTTGTCGTTTAAGTGCATTCTCCGCGAATACAGCAGGCCAGCTGAATATCTTTGAGAGAGATGGAGAAATGTGAAAAGCTAGCACTGTGGCTACGTGTTTCGCAACCGTGAGCTGTATTTCAACGCTTTTTGGCCACAGCTGCTGTAAGGCTCTGGCGTCTCTGGAGGTCCGTCAACGCAGAACGCATTCCGCAGTCCAGACGACAGGGGCAAAGAACCTGCACCGAAACCTTTTTATTGCTCCACACACCGGGATGTAATTTCATACGCGTGAGCTATGTCAGCAAGAGGTTAAGGTGATGAGCTGCCAATCCGCTGTGCACAGCCCATGTGGGTTTGGACCCTATTTTCCTTGTAAAGACCTTGCTTAAGCGCATTCTGTAAAGGAAGCGTGCATGGTGCAGACATTGTTGGCGTCTGCATGAGCAGTTAGTCTGAAGGGGAAATCGTCTAGTTTGGGCAGAAATTATAAGGCTTGTAATGTTCCTTTGGTGAAGGCTTAACTTTCAAAACTCACTTCTGCGTTGGCCGGTAATTGAACCCGGGCCTCCCGTGTGGCAGGCAAGAATTCTACCACTGAACCACCAATGCTTAGTTTAAATAACTAAAGACAGAGTAAGCTGTTCAGGTAAGTATTGTGCTGCTTCAGCAATTTGGTTTCAGATTTGAAAAGGAGAATCCTAAGTCTCTTCCTTATTTCAGCAGCAGTCACACACTATATTTCCAGATACTGTATAATATTATAATATCTCCTCTCTGCTCAACACGCATGTAATACAGTCTACATACCGTAGAGCAGTGTTTTTCAACCACTGTGCCGTGGCACACTAGTGTGTCGCGAGAGATCGTCAGGCGTGCCGTGAGAAATTGTCCAATTTCACTTAGTCTTAAAATTCTTATTTATTAATTATTATCTGCAAATAATAAGCCATGGTTGAGTGTCTGTGCTGTAATATAGTGACTGGCAGAGTAATATAATATTCGTCTAGGTGGCAGTAGGTAATTGCCTCCTACCTTCTTAGAGACAAGAGAATTAGTGACGCATGCGACAGGTCGTGGTGGCAGTGATGGAGAAGTTTTTAAAAAGGAAAAATGCAAACTCCGAACTGGGCCCTGGACAAGACTGTGACCCAGGTGAAGGGCCTAGTATGAGTGGTGGTAAAAAGAAAGCAAAGATGGTGAGCTCGAGGCAATACAGCGAAAGCTATCTTTCGTTAATATTTACTTTCACCAGCGATGAGATGACCCCGACTCCATTATGCTTGGTGTGTGGCGAGAAGCTGTCCAATAGCGCCATGGTGCCAAGCAAGCTTAAACGCTATCTCCAAGTGAAACACCCGTCGCTTCAAAACAAGCCGATGGACTATTTTGTTTGCCTGCGTGAAAACACAGAAACAGGCAACATTAATGAGAAAAACCACAAAGGTAAATTAGAAAGCCCTCAAAGCTAGTTGCTGAACTTGTAGCTAAATGAAAAAAGTCCCACACTGTGGCAGAGACGTTAATACTACCTGCCCACAAAGACACTGTCATCGAGATGCTCGGCCCTGACGCGGTTAAAGACATATCTAAACTCCCGCTCTCAGATAACACAATCGCCAGACGTACTGATGATATGTCTACAGACATCGAAAGCCATGTTTTGGAAAAGATATGCATCAGTAGGAAATTTGCGTTGCAACCTGATGAGTCTACGGATATTCTCAGCTCTTGGCCAATGTGCGTTTTGTGGATGGAGATGCCATTAGAGAAAACTTCCTATTTTGTAAGGCACTGCCAGAAAAAAACAACAGGAGAGGAAATTTTTTGGGTCAAATCAGAATATCTTGACCAGGGAGAACTTACGTGGGAAAATTGCACAAGTGTTTGCACTGATGGAGCTGCAGCCATGGTCGGGCACACCTAAGGCTTCGTTAGCAGAGTAAAGGAAAGAAACCCAGATCTTATTGTTACACACTGTTTTCTGCACCGTGAGGCCTTCGTTGCAAAGACTTTACCAGCAGAACTAGTTCCTGTGGTGGATGATGTTGTGCGCATAGGGAACTTTGTAAAGACACGACCTTTGAAAAGTCGTATATTTGCATCTTTGCGTGAGGAAATGTGAGCAGAGCATAAAGCCTTATTGCTCCATACGGAGGTCCGATGGTTGTAGCGTGACAAGTTGCTGGCCCGTGTGTATGAGCTGCGGGAGGAACTTAAAGTGTCTCTGACAAATGAGAGGTCTGATTACTCAAATCTGTTTGCAAGTGATGAGTGGTGTGCAAAGCTGGCATACCTGGCAGATATATTTCATCATCTGAATGAACCGAACACACGGATGCAAGGCCGAAATGAGAACCTGCTTACAAGCATGGATAAAATAAATGGATTCCATTTAAAGGTGCACCTCTGGCAACAACATGTGCAAAGTGCCAACCTTGAGATGTTCCCACTCACAGAGGAACGGCAAGATCACCCTGCTGCACTGTGCGAGGTAATAGGTAAACATCTGTAAACTCTTGAGGAGAAGTTGTCATTTTATTTCTCTTCAGCCTCCACTGAATGCCTTGACTGCTATTGGAAAGGACATAACTTTACAGGAGCAGGAGGAACTAACTGAACTGAAACAAGATCGTGGTTTAAAGCTAAGATTTGCTGAACTTCCTTTGGACAGTTTTTGGTTGACTGCTCCCAAGGAGTTCCCCATTCCGGCCAACAAAGTTTTGACATTGCTCCCATTTTCCACAACATATGTGTGTGAGCTGAGCTTTTCAAGCCTAACTGCTATAAAAACTAAAAACAGAGAGAGACTGAAAGCTGGTGAAGAAGAGCTTTGTGTATGCCTTTCTTCAATTCCTGCCAGGATATCGGCTTTGTGTTCATCTAAACAGGCCCAGGTTTCACTGTGAGTGAGTATAAATAAATTGAGAAACTATATTGCAATTACATATACTGTATTAGGCTACAGAGTGCCATTCTGTAACATTTTTGGTTGGTGGTGTGCCACAAGATTTTTCCAATGTAAAAAATGTGCCATGGCTCAAAAAAGATTGAAAAACACTGCGTTACACTACACAATTTAAGAAGCTACACTTACTTCTGCTTCCATTTTAACACTTTTCAGTTTTGGAGCAACAACAACAGCAACAACAGCAACAACAATAACAACAAAAAAGTGTTGGAACAAAATAAATCTTATTTTCCATTCCAGGTTGCAGGTATTCGCGGGTGCAATGCAACACTGTTCCACACACAAATAACTCTTTTGAATGGTTAAATGACTAAAATCAGAAAGCGCCACCAGCATATCTGACAAAGATGACTCATGAACTGGTTCTTTAATCACTAGCTGAAAACGACGTATTGAATTTACACAAACGCCAAATAACAAATACAAAATTCTACTTTCTCATGAATATGGTATAGTGCATTGCTTAATCAGCAGTTTTTCTTAGAAAGACAAGATATTTAAATTGAATGAATTTAATGAAATCACACATCAAGCTGTCTTTTCTAACAGAACATTAAATTTAGCATTAGCTCCCAGTTCCAGAAAGTTCTAGCCAGACATTCAGGGGGAAAGAATCAGAATAAAATGTAAAATAAAAAAAGTAGTGAAAGATGAAAGTGAAGGAATAAACGAGGGGTTTGTGTCTTAAAAGTTGTGTCTTAAAAGTTGAGTAATTAAAAACTAAAAAAAAAGCTGTGAGATTCAGCGTTTGTCACAACGATGCCAAACGCTCTCCCGACTATTTCTTTGGGATTGTTCCCAAACTGAGAAATCAAGGTTCTTCAGTCATGTTTCCCCCACAATCAAGCTTTGGAGTTGACTCCATATTCACAACGACTATAGAGTCGACTCCAAAGCTTGATTCCTTTGAATCGACTCTATTCCCATTACCTGGTATCTACGAATTGACACCAGGTATTAGGAATCGCCCTGTTAATCATGATAATGATCCTATGTACTTAATACTGTGGGTTGTTCCCCTAACCTTTAATTCGAGATTTGTGCTGAATCGATTCTTGGAACAGACTCACTCAGCGTTGCAAACGATTTCAGAATATTAGCAAGGGTTTGAATCGTTATCATTTCCCTTGCTTCCATTTGTAGGAAGCTGCCTTAATCACGATGTACCCAGGCTACGCAGGCAGGACCGAGCTCCGGGACAACCTGGAGGCCGCTTCAGATCCGTCTCCATGATTGTTCCCGACCACGCCGTCATCGCAGAGGTGTGCTCGGGTGCCGTCATTCATTACATTATGTAATGAACGCAATAACGGATGTATTCTGGCGTGTTACAGAACTGTTTCACGTTGTCTTTTTTGCTGTAGGTGGACTTGTGAGCTGAGGGCTTCAAGTCCAGTGAGACTCTGGCGAAGAAGATGATTCAGCTGTATAAGCTGTGCAGCAAGCAGCTTTCCCGGCAGGACCACTACGACTTCAGCATGAGAGTCGTCAACTCTGTTATCGTCATGGCCGGGTATGTTCGTCTACGAACAGGGTGAACATATTAGATTAGATTAGATTCATCCGTTGTTTTTTCTAAATTGTTAATTAAAACTATCTATAAATGTAACAGATGTCTTGCTGGAATAAATCGAGCGTGTGTGTTCCAGGTCTCTGATGCGAGAGAACCCACACCTGAGTGAGAACATGGTGTTGATTAGAGTGCTACGATACTCCAACCTGCCCAAGTTACTCAAGGATGATGCAGAACTTAAAATAAAATAAATTGATAAATAGTAAAGAACGCCAAAGCTTACATATGGAGTATCAAAGGTCATTATCACAGGATCACTGGAATCAGGCACTAGGAGGAAATTCCAGGACAAATTAGGAAATACAATTAACTGACATTTGCAAATTCTTTGCAACTAAAAAGTTGTAATTATATAACTTTTTTTTAAAAGCATTTAAAGTATATAACATTAGCACCTTGTAATGTTATACCAGATGAAAGTAAAGAATCCTGGAACATCTGAACATCCATAATCTGAAAATCTTGAACCTAGTGTCAATCGAGTCAATCCAATCCTTCTTGTGTGCGTTTAGCGGTATTCCGTCGGACCTCTTTCCTGGTGTGGGTGTCCCCGAGCATGACTACGGCGCGCTTCAGTCGAACATCGAGGCAGCTCTATGCACCCACTCCCTGCAGCCCGTCTCCAGCATGACCGCCAAGGTGATCCAGCTGTACGAGACCATGCTGGTGCACCAGGGCGTCTTGCTGGTGGGCCCTACAAGAGGCGGTAAGACCACAGCGTACCGTACCCTCGCTGACGCACTGCGCACCCTCCACGAGACAGAGGGCTGCGAGGTGAATCTCTTATACAAGCCCATCGAGACCGACGTGCTCAACCCGCAGTCAGTGAGCATGGACGAGCTGTATGGTGAAGACGACCCTCTCACACTGGAGTGGAGTGCCATCAAACCGTCCCTCGGCAATGACATCGGTGACACGCACAAGTGGGTGGTGAGTGACGTACCTGTGGACGTGCCTGTGGATTGAGAAAATTACCGCCGTGTTGGACATCAACAAGACGCTCTGTCTGGCTAACGGTGAAAGGATCAAGCTCACACCTTCTACACACATGTTATTCGAGGTGTTACCCATCAGACACAGGTAGCATCGGTCCTAAAAACCATCACAAACAAGCACAAGCATGTAATTTCCAAGAAGATTTTTTTTTTTTTTTACGTTAAACGCGTTCCTGATGGAAAGGTCACACACAAACGTATCTTTAAGACTTCACTCTTTCACACGCCTATAACGAGCGATAAACGCATTCGAAGCATGTTATAAAGCCTCCGTAATGCATTACGCATAGTATTTAAATAAATGTTATTATAATAACATGCACTACACTACATTATGAATTCTTAACGTATTGTTAACATGTCTTTACTGTGAGTGGGATGATGACCAGACGCAGGCAGGCTCCCGGGTACTCTCATCCGTAGACGTACTGATACAGAGCCATTCTGGCCACGCACTTATCCAGATCCACGTCCCAGTATTAGCACAGCTGCCTCTGCCACTCAAAGTTACTGCTCGAGTCCACCTACGTGAACACATACACAAAGACATGTGATATATACACAATCTCATTGTATACGAATTGGGCATTCTCGCTGATGATATAGCGTGGATAGTTTATAATGAGTGCGTTCATACTGTATAAACCTGGGAACTGATCTGCATATGCACTGCTGTCAGAGCTGCAGTTATTTTTAAAAGATTTATTAACAGCTTCTGACCAATCAGATCTGACGACACCCATGATTCCCTTTGCTCTGAAGAGAAGGTGTGTAGCCGTCTGTACCCTTTCATTGACGAGCTCCGTGACGATGTCTCTGGCGTGGACATCCACAGTAATGAGAGCTGTGATGATGCTCTGATGTATTTTGGGTAAGTTACCCTGAAACAGAGTGGCCAACACATTCAGCCTCTGTATAAACACACACACACACGCACACGCACAGAGTAATATTACATAGTACACCATTCACCATTATGTCATGTAATCAGAGAAGGAAATCTGAACTACAGTTCCCAGCAGCCACTGCATCACAGTCACATGACCACCTGCACCTGGATCATATTCCTGGTAAGCACTTGTGTATTTAGCCAGTTTTCACTGCACTCTTTGTCTCACGTTTGTCCTTCTTTACCTTTGTCCCTGGTGCTGTGTTTTTCTCTTTGGTTTATGTTTAGTCTTTGCCACAGTGATTTGCCCCAATGTCAGTGTCTTTTGTATTTTGTTTAGTTCTTTATTAAACTTGAAAAATCTGCACTTGCATCCATCTCAATCTCCATATCGTGACACAAAAATATAAATATAATATAATATTATATATAAAATGTATGTGGGGGTATATATTAATAGAGAGAAAGGCATTTCTTCTCAGGGGGGAGGGGAGTAATCAATAGGAAGAAGGATCTGAGAGGGAACATGGACAAAATTAATGGAACTTTTTCCTGGTTCGGCCCTAAATTTGGGCCAGATTAAATTTCATCTGTACAAGTTGGACAATAGGGATGGGGAACATAGATCCAGTACCCTTAAACCCAATTAGAACTTCTATTCCAACCATTAAAACCATTTTTTATCTTGAAATCTAGGGGCTTACCCAAACAATAAACTCTAATCACCTAATTTTTAACCAATAAAAACTCCCTTTTCCAATGTTGAAACTTAGGGGCCAACCCTAACCCTGAACTTAACCATCAGAAACAAATAATATGTTCTCTAAACTGATCCTCCAACCCCCAATAGTTAACCTCACCTAGAACGTCTTACATTTAGACAGATTTTTTTTAAAGTCTTTAATTTATTTATTCATTTTCATATGGTTCATTTACATGTGATTCATTTACGTTGATTCATTTTCATGAGATTCATGAAAATTATTTTTTTTTAAAGTGGCAGAATTCGTTTTTAACACAATATATAGATTAAAAAAATGATATCAGTTGTATAAAAAAATGGAAAATAAATTATATTTTCTCATAGAATGTTAAATACATATAGAGGAATATATACAGAATGAAGGACAAGGTTTTGTGCCTGTGCCACCTCCCACACCAATGAGTGTTGGGTTGAGTCATCCCCTAACCTAACCCTGCCTGAGCCTTTTTATTAAAAGGTGTTTAATTTAGTTTGATGTGGTTTAGTTTGTTAGAATGTGAATTTATCTGTTATATGTAGGCTAGCTAACTGCGTAGTTAACTAACGTTAGTCAGCTGAGAAGAAAAATATCAGACTTTTCCTCATCCCCTGCCTGTCCAAACCCTGCCTCCTCTACATCAGATGCCCACGATGTTGAGATCAACTCGACCAGTGAAAGTTCCCAAGTGACATTTGAGTCATCCCAGCCCGTTTCAATCGGTGTGCAATCTTTTACAGATGATGACAGCCAAGCGCAGCGAGTTGAGTCTTCTCCCATCCCTGCGGCTCTCATCCCGACAAGACAGTTTAAATCAGCTTGGCTACAAGACTTCGCCTGGTTACGTTATGACAAAGGGAAAATGTACTGCACCTTTTGTGCTAAAGCAGGACAAGATATTGCTGGTAAAACAGAGTTCATTACCAGTTCGAGTCATTTTAATAAAGAAACCGTAAAGAAGCATGGAGAGAGTACAAAACATGAGACTGCCAGGGATTGTGTCATTGCTAGGTCTGCCCCTCGTGCCACCCCAATCGTGAAAGCAGTGCAACGTGCTAGTGATAAAGTCACTGAAAAAGAGATGAGGGAATTGAAAATAAAATTCAATGCAGCCTACATGACTCTGAGCCTGAATAAGTAGGAATTGAATAAAAAAGTGGAAAAAAAGAAACAAATGACTGCACATTTAAGTATTTACGATAATATGATTCAAGATGGGGGCAGCACTGCTACTGTTGGGCCCTTGAGCAAGGCCCTTAACCCTCTCTACTCCAGGGGCGCTGTATCATGGCTGACCCTGTGCTCTGACCCCAACTTCCTAACAACCTGGGATATGCAAAGAAAAGAATTTAATTGTGCTGTAATGTATATGTGATCAATAAAGACTCATTATTATTATTATTATTATTATTATTATTATTATATTATTATGACGTACTGAACATTGCACATATTGCACACTGTGTCTACTACTTTTATCTACTGTCCACAGTCCAAAGGCTGTGGAGCTAGAAGGCTACGTGTGGGAATGACAAAAGATTTTTAAAAATAAAATAAAAAATGTATCAATACATGAAATTAGATTACACAATGTAGTTGAGGTTTACATGAATAAGCAGAAATGTAATCATGCTTATCTTTCCTATAGCACAAATGAAAAGCCCTCTCTAGAAGAGCAGATTTGTCAAATGAAACTTTTTCCTTCTTATCCACTGCTACGGTAAACTAAAGAGTAGATATTCAAATTACACTGCTAAATATGACTAGCGGTAGCTACGTGTAGTAGCGCAAAATAGTCCATCAAATGTATTAGCAGGTGTAGCCTATACACGAGTCCACTATCGGTCATATCACTATTGAGAACATGCCCCAAATTCATTGCTTTAGTAGAATTTAATGGTAAGTGAAATGATACTCACATTGTAATGTCCTTAGTATTTGTTCAGTCTACAGGTCCTCTAACACTGTTAAATGAATAAATGTAAATGTACTATGACGTAAATTTTGTTTTAAATCAATTAATTCAGAAATTACACACAATATTAAGTTGATGTAATTATCAACATTATTATGTCAACACCACTCATCAAAATAATGTGTACAACTTTAAATATTTAATGAATTCAATAAATTAGAATTTTTATCTTGCAACCACACATTAAATTTAGATTGTGGGGGTTTGTTTTGTATAGCTCCGCTTTTAGAAAATACACGATGGTTGAATGTGAACATAAATGAGCAGAATGTAAGCTTGTGAAATAAATTAAACTTTATTGATTGCACTTTTGAGAAATTGGCATGACTTTGAATAAAAATTTACTGAAATAAATACTCTAAAACATTGATATACCCGAAGAAATGTTAAAAAAAAAAAAAAAAGTTTTTACATACCTTCTAAATAGGTCCCTTTAGGAGGTAAATGTTTTAAAGACGGTGTTTTATAAGAAATGCGCGTATTACATGCCTTCTAAACCTAACCCTTTAGGATGTAAAATAAAAATTTCTACAGTCCTTCAAGGCTGTATGATGTCGTTGTTCTCTTTTACTGAAAGAAAGGTCAAAACCTTCAGTGTTATTTGTTGTGAAGACTGAAGTGACAATATGCCTGAAGAAAATGAAAATATGTATTACATATCCTACCTGCTAACCAGGTTATTTTAAGGGTGAAAAAACCTTTTTTAAAGACGGTGTTTTAAAAGAGTCGTGCATTTTGTTTAAACTATAAACAAGATTTCAGAAAATGGTTCACCAACGAGGATACTTACACAGAACTGTCGCTAAATACATAAGCTTTTGTCTATGCTTTGACATCCCATGTCCCAGCAGTACATTTATGACCTCTGATGACCATGTGGGTGTGCGGGGGTGGGTGTGTGAGAGAGAGACACACAGGTGTTCTTTTGGGGGTTTTGCTGACCAGAATTCTTACAAATGTGTTTGTTAACGAATTAAAGGGAGTCATTTGTCTCAGTGTTAAAATAATGGTTAAGACGTTGTGGTTAAAACACAGAAGAAACTCTGCAACTATCTGTTACTATGTCTGCTCCGAGAAATCCTAATACCCTTAGAAGATTGCTGTGTATTCACCAACAAGAGGACCTGTTGAAATGAGAGAGGACCTGACTTTTGCTCCAAAAAAAAAAAAAAAAAAAACCCAAGAGGATAGATTGACAAATTATTAATGAAGGTAATGTAAAGACGTTGTTGTTTAACCCTGAGCAGGGCGTCAACAGCTCCAAAGATCATGTCTTAAGTCCGAGGGTTTAGTTAGGAGGTAGAAAAACATTTAAAGATGGTGTTTTAAAAGAAACAAGTGTTTCATCCTTAATGGTAAAAAAGAAAAATGGTTGTACTCCAATATGAAATAAAACGGTGGAGACACACTGAGTACACTTCTGTTCCACAGTCTATAAGGATCCCCAAACTTCATGTAGTGTGGAAAAATATATACACCCTCCGTGACTCTGTTACTTAAGGTTTAAACATTATTATTTTGTGATGGCAGCAAGACAAAATGGTTGTGCATTTTGTATGTGGTGATTTTAGAATTAGGCCCCAAATGTCAATTATGATTTGTGTATGGCTTCGTCAGGCAAAGATCACGACGGTATGGAAAGAGTATACAAGAGTAATTGGGGTGATCTAATGCTTAGGACTTGTACAGTACTTCAGCTCGGGAACGTCCCACCATGGCGTTCAGAGAGGCGTTATCTAAGGTACACGTGTATATAATATAGATCAGATCTATATTAGAAGGCGGTGTGGTATAACGTGAATCAGCAATAAAGTTCTCAGCTTGAGTTGTTTTGTTTGCGTGTAAAGTATACAGACAGAGTAGATATTTCACTGATTATGTTAATGAAAAGGCTGTGCCTATTGTACAGGATTGTTGTGATTGTCGTGCAGCTCTTGTAAGATGTGGTAAGGAAATTTGTGAAATACAAACACAAAGAAGTGGTGGTTGCTTTGGATTAAGAAGAAAAAAACCTGCCAAATTGATACGAGTGTAATATAAACAAATGTTTGTGATGCCTGTGAAAGTCTTTCAAAAGTGAATCTGTAGGTAGTTTCCCTTCTGAAGACTGGAGCGAGTAAACACTCCTCAGGCACTGCAGAGTTTTTGTGGAGTGTGTGTACATTTTTGGACCAAGTGTGGTCCTCTCTCAGATTGTTTGCAGTTCCTCCGGTGTAAACTATAACACGTATAGTTTATAACAAGTATAGTTTACACACGTTAAAGACTTAACGATCCTTGCTATTCAGTAGACGTGTGCCAATAATCAATTCCTCAACGTATCACACTGTTTAACACGCACAAAAAAAAAAAAAAAAAAAAAAATCAATGAGTGTTCTTTTTGTACTCGGGAGCAGCAGGAGAGTCGTGGGTGGCAGGTGCGTTGTGCGTTAGCAGAGGGCTTGAGTGTGTAGATGGATCCAAAATGGTGGCTGAGTTTTATGTATTATTAAGGAGCTCATCATGGTCAGGTTGTCCGGATTGGACAGGAGCACATTTCAGCAGGTGAGGACGCTACGCTGAAGGTGATCCGTGTACAGGAGCAGTAAGGAGGGATAGATGTTGCAGAGGGATAGATTCCGCCAGTTTCTTATCGATGGAGGAATTCGAGGACGCTGCACGAGTCGCTCTGTAGAAGTGCTCGTCTCTTTGACCTGATTTTCCTGCATTGTAGGGAGCCGTGGTGGATGTGATGGTGTATTTGGAAGTACAAGATTGAGATTTTCCTGGTTCAGAAGCTGTATGTCCAATATCTGACTAGGTTTAGACTCGCCAGGTAGAGCGTAGGGGTTCGGAATGAGGGCTTGGTTTTTCTTCAGGCTCCCTCTCTTCTTCCTGAGGTTCGGCTCGGACTTCTCCTCAGGGACCGATGGGTACTGGACCATAATGGTGGGTTTCTGGCGGAGGTCTTGGTGTGTATGAGGCTCGGTGGCCATGATGGTGCGAGCACTGTGCATTCTCTGAGGGAGTTTGGGGCCGGGCTCGCCGTGCTTCTTCTTCCAGCGCTTCAGCTGCGTGCGTTGCTCACGTTCCACGTCCTGTGCCGATACCTGCAACTCCAGAACCTACAGCAAAAATCAGTCACAAAAATGAACTGGAATAGAATGTCATTCTACTGTACTTAATGTGTTAGAATGGGCTTCATTACAACGTCATGTAAAAGACGATGATAAATATTTATGAACTCTAATTTTGTAGAAATACGAAGGTGATGATGGATAAAACATGCTTGATCACCATGGCATGGACTCGCATAGTTACAGTAATGACAGGAAATGTTACAGTAGTGAAAGACCCATCATCATCATCCTCCTGGCAACCAAGATGGCGGCGCACACCGTTGCTGCGGCTCACGGCTCTCCTTTCCAGTGCTCTTTTTCATTGTTTTTGTATTATTTCTTTATTATTTGTTTGAGCATTATCGATTCCACGAACATCCGCTATACAAGTCAGAACCTTATGGATATTGGGGATCAACACCGCATACCTATTACGAGAATGTTTCATCACACGCACAACATCCCAGACGACATAGCGAGATTGCCGGGCTCTCCGTGGATTGTTGTCGGGTCCAGAAGGCGGCGCAGACGGCGGAGGGAGAGGAAGCAAAAGCGGGGATGCAGGTCCGGTATTATGCTAAGGCTAAGAAAACAACCACACAAGCCACCTTTACCGAGCCTGTTTCTCTCCAATGCCAGATCCCTAGTGAATAAAATCGACAACTTGGAATTACAACTAGCTGGAAATCGCTATGTTCGCGACTGCTGTGTTTTGATTATTACTGAAACCTGGCTTCATCCGAGGATACCCGATGCTAGCATGCAGCTAGCAGGTCGTACTATGCTTCGCTGGGACAGGACTGAGGACTCCGGTAAGAGCAGAGGGGGGGCTCTGTATGTATGTGCATGAGAATTGGTGTAACAACGGAACAATGATAGACAAACATTGTTCCCCTGACCTCGAGTACATGTCCGTAAGATGTCGGCCCTTTTTTCTACCGAGAGAGCTTACAGTGGTGATTATCACGGCTGTGTATATTCCACCTGATGCCAATGTGAACACGGCGCTCTCTCTCCTGTTGAACACCATAAACGAGCAGCAGAGGGCTTACCCAGACGGTGTTCACATAATTGCAGGAGACTTTAATAAGGCGAACTTGAAGACTGTACTCCCGAAATTCTATCAACATGTTAAGTGTTTTACTAGAGGGGCGAACACTTTGGATCATGTTTACTCCAACATCAAGCACGCGTATAGAGCCATACCTCTCCCCCACCTCGGCCAATCAGACCATCTCTCCCTCCTGCTCTCCCCTGCCTACACCCCCCTCAGACGCAGTGTCACGACCACTATAAAGACTGTTACCACCTGGCCTGATGATGCATTCTGCAAACTACAGGACTGCTTCGAACAGACAGACTGGGATTTGTTTGAACATCAAGAGCTAGAAACATTAACAGGAACGGTACTGGACTACATCAAGTTCTGTATCGGAAATGTGACTGTGGAAAAAAACATCCGGGTTTTCCAAAACCAGAAACCATGGATGACCAAACAGGTCTGCACACTACTCAAAGCCCGCGACGCTGCCTTCAGGTCTGGTAATAGAGCTCTGTACAGAGCTGCCCGTGCCAACCTGAAAGGCGGTATTAAGGAAGCTAAGGCGGCCTATAAGAGGAGCATAGAGTCCCACCTGTCCAGCAAAAATAAACGGGAGGTGTGGCAGGGTATACAGAACATCACAAACTACAGAGGCCGTGAGGCGACAACAGGAGTCCTGAGTGCGATTCTGGCAGAAGAGCTAAATTGCTTCTTCGCTCGCTTTGAAACATCACAACAACAGCACTCATCTGCTCCAGCCCCACCTCCAACCTCATCTGGCCCCCGTACCAGTCCAGCCCTGCCTCCATCCCCTTCTGGTTCCTGCACCACTCTACTTACTGTGAGGGAACACGATGTTAGACGGATGTTTCTGGCAGTGAACCCCAGGAAGGCTGCTGGCCCAGACGGTGTACCTGGTAACGTGCTCAGATCATGTGCCCACCAGCTTGCCCACATCTTTACCAGAATTTTCAATCTCTCCCTGGCCCAAGCAGTCATCCCGTCCTGCCTAAAATCAGCCACAATCATTCCAGTGCCAAAGAAATCGCCCACCACTAGCCTGAATGATTATCGTCCTGTAGCCCTCACTCCAGTTATCATGAAGTGCTTTGAGAGATTGGTTCTTCAGCACATCAAGGACTACCTCCCCCCAGATTTCGATCCTTTTCAATTTGCTTATCGTGCAAAAAGATCCACAGAGGATGCTATCGCCGTAGCTGTCCACTACGTGTTGAGACATCTTGAGCAGCAACAGAGCTACGTACGGATGCTTTTTGTGGATTACAGTTCGGCTTTTAATACAATAATTCCGGACATTCTCGTCACCAAATTGGTCACCCTTGGTCTCCCCCGCCTCACGTGTGCCTGGATAAAGGACTTTCTGACCAACCGGTTCCAGACAGTGAGACTCGGGCCCCACCTCTCCTCCACTCGCACGTTGAGCACAGGTTCTCCACAGGGCTGTGTGTTGAGCCCCCTCCTGTACTGTCTCTACACATATGACTGTAGACCAGTCTACAACAATAATATTATTATCAAGTTTGCTGACGACACCACAGTGGTCGGACTTATCTCAAAAGGAGAGGAGGCAGCCTACAGAGAGGAAGTCCTAAACTTGGCAGCCTGGTGTTCAAAGAACAACCTGACTCTAAACACCAAGAAAACCAAGGAACTTATTGTAGACTTCAGAAAACACAACACGGAGCTGGCCCCCCTCTTCATCAATGGGGAGTGTGTAGAGAAGGTCCACACCGTCCGGTTTCTTGGCGTCCTTATCTCTGCTAACATCTCCTGGACGGACAACATCACAGCGGTCATCAAGAAGGCTCAAACGCGGCTACACTTCCTGAGGGTTCTCAGGAAGTACAATCTGGACTCCAATCTGCTGCTGATCTTCTACCGCTCGTCCGTCGAGAGCTTGCTGACATACTGTATCACGGTGTGGTATGGTAGCTGCACCGCAGCAGACAGGGAGAGGCTTCAGAGGGTAGTAAGAGCAGCACAGAAGATCATTGGCTGCCCTCTCCCCTCCCTGATGGATATTTATACTTCCCATTGCCTCAGCAGAGGAAAAACTATCATTAAGGACAGTTCTCACCCTGGCTTTGATCTGTTCAATCTGTTGCCCTCAGGGAGACGTTACAGGTGCATCAAAACAAGGACTAGCAGATTTAAGAATAGTTTCTTCCCAAAAGCTATTACCATGATAAACAAACACATGTACTGAGTCCACAGCATATGTATTTAGTGTCTCAAAACTGTGCATCTCATAGTACCTCCGCCATCCACCCTAATATCTATCTATCGTGCATATATCTTGCATATACTGTATATCTTGTTTATTTATTTTGTTTATTTATCTTATTTATTTATCTGTGTATTATCTGTTTATTCTTCTTGTGTATTGAATGTATATGTTTGCACGGAACAAAAAGGAGTGGCTCTTAATTTCATTGTACATGTGTATAGTGACAATAAAAGGCATTCATTCATTCATTCATTCACTCCTCCTCCTCCTTCTCTCTGTTGTGTTACCTGGAGCACGAAGAAGCCCTCCTGCATGTATCTAGGCTCAATCGCTCTGAGGACCTCCATGGTCTCATACTGACCCGGACAGGCCTTGAGCTTATCCCGAGTACCCAGCATGGACGTCAACACCACCAAACCCACACAGAATATCATTTTCACTCCTACACAAAGAAAGAATGAGAGAGAGAATCAACACAGAAAGAAAAGAAGGACAAGTGTGTGTTTGTGTCTGACCGTCACACAGGAACATGTCCCACACTCTGAGGACCGAGGCCCAGGGCAGAGTTCTGGAGAAGGCGCACATGAACCACTCCATCATGTAGAGCACCGGCTCGATCTTGTGCTTGTCCAGGTGCCGATACGCCACAGAACACACTCGCTTCACAGCGCATGCAGGATCTCTCCGTCCAGCTGAACCGCCTCCTGCACACATAACGGTTCACAATAAGCGATATAACTTGCTGTTAATAACACAAAACAACTGTTCTCCTACACAGAGAAGCCCTGTTTCTAATAATACACTGTGCAGTGCAGAAATCTGGGAGGAAGAAATAAAACACGTAAAATTACAAAACAAAACTACAGCTCACACTAAAATACATAAACACACACTCACAATAATATAGAACATTAAACCTTAAAGAAAAAACTAAGCAAAACTGCCTCATGAACACAGCAACACATACACACAAACACAAGATGGCGGTGTTGAGTCGCCTCGTACAGCGGAGCAGGGTGGGGTTTGTAGCTCCGATATATAATTTCTAACAGACCTTATGATCTGTGTGGCGTTACAAAACTAAATTACCGAGTGCGAATGTTTCCTCTACAACTTCAGACTGAACTGAACTACATTCGCTTCAGTCAGATTTCAGTTTTTCACTTTTTCACGCCTGCAATCCACGGATACACAACTATAGCCGTTTTAAAAACGTGCATTCAGTCCGGTTTCTCGTTTCTACTGTACTTCTATATTCCAATTTATTTAACTAGGCCTGTAAAAAGAAAAAAAAACCCAAACACATGGCAAATGGTACTTCTCAGCTTAATTTGATTGGTGAACAAATACAGTGGTCTCAGTTGATCCTAAATGTTTCTTTCCCAACAAAATAGAAGGTTTAACAAATAAAAAAATGTAATTTCAATGTCACTCTTATTTCATTGGTCCATGAAACCTATAAGGAACGGTCTTCAGGTATTTCTTGGCCCAGTCATGATGCTTCAGCTTGTAAGTCTTATGCAGTGGCGGTTGTATTTCAGCCTTCCTTACTGTAGCCATGTCTCTGAGCACTTGCCACCTTGTATTTCTGGACACTCGTGGAAGGTTGCAGTTCTGAAACATGGTGGCAGTGCTGGCTAATGGGTTCTCTCACGTTTTATTCTTCTTAGTCTTTTGCAGTCAACTAGCGCCTTTTCTTCTCCGTGGTTTTTTGCCCCCTGTCGAGTATTCATCACAAAGCATTTTTCTTGGGAGGTCACACCTCAATAATTTTGCGATCGTCAGTGTGCTGCAGCCCCCTGATAGGCATTTTACAATTTCTGACTTTTTTTTTTTGACCCATTTTCCTGAATTGGAGAAGCTAATAATTATGCAAACCTTATATAGGATGTTAATCACTTTAAGGTGTAGTGTTTATATGTGGTGTTCTCCCAACAGGTTATTTTGTAGACCTTGAATTTGTTTGATAACGAGCTTTGCTTTCATTGGTTGGCTTAAAGGAGGGCGGGGTCACGAGTACTCTACTTTTTTCCCCTTCTTCGCACTCTTTTTGATTATACTGTTCTATCTGCTTTTCATGCACAAGTATGTCCCTGTACTATTAAGGGGAAAAAGTGCACGTGCAAGGAGATGTACTACAAATATAATCTATAATATAAACTTACACACATTTTTAACCAGACAACACCACAGGCTGTCAAAATGGCTGACATGGCCAGTTTTCTCCATGTTGGGCAGAAGGATAGACTGTTATCGTAACCATAGTGCAAAGTGTGAATGAGCGAGCAAAAAAACACTGATAAGACCGATTTGAAAACTTTCCAGGCTGATATTCTAATGAGCACGCTTGACCTTTGTTGATGTGAAACACTCAGCCTGCTATGGTACTTTTTGATGATATCTTTTCATGTGACAACACTGAAGAAATGACACTGTGCTACAATGTAAAGTAGTGAGTGTACAGCTTGTGGAACAGTGTAAATTTGCTGTCCCCTCAAAATAACTCAACACACAGCCATTAATGTCTAAACCGTTGGCAACAAAAGTGAGTACACCCCTAAGTGAAAATGTCATTTTACAGTTCAACAAACTCTCCTCCAGCCCCCCAGTGCTGAGCCGCCCACAGAAGACAACGTGGTGTAACCTGTGATACATCTCCCAGCCTGAAGAGGGAGCACTGCTCAATGCATACATGCTCTCAGTGGGGGGTGGGGGAGGGACATCTGCTTTGTGACTAAGTCAAACTTTCTGTGAATATTTAACCATTTGTCCTCATTCTCACTAATACGACTGTTTACAATATTATTCATATGAAGTTGGAAACTGTGCAGAGGTTTAATGTGTTTCTAACTGAAAGTACAAACTCTGAGACAAACTATTCATGCATTAGTGCTGCTCCAGCTTTTTAGTGTCCATCACACTTTTGTGTGAAAGCATCGCTGTGTGCACCGTTAATCCAGAGTCTGTGATTAGATTATCCACATCATGTTCAAATAAATATTTCTGTAGGAAACGCTTTAGAGCAGGGAAGCCTTACTGTGGTCCTGTAAGATTACAGTCCAGTACAGTTTGGGAATTTTCCTGAATCACACCCGATTTAAGTCCTCGGGTCATTAGGTAGGAGTGTTAGATGAGAAATCATCACACTGTGCATGATCACAGGAATTCAGGACCAGAGCCAGGCTCCCCTGATTTATAAATTAATTGTTGATGACCTTAAAGTAATTCCCAGTGAAGATTTATCATCTTTTTACAAGCATCCTTTTCACATGTAAGAAAAATAGAAATCACAGTGATTTGTACATTTGTGCTCTGCATTTCTTTCAGAGCCGTGGGACTGAATTGTTGTGTATATAGGCAGTTTTTTTGTGCTCTGAAATTGACCGGACTTTTGAGAAGATAGCTGCTCATGGTTTAATTCACTTTTAAAAAGGGACTGACAATATGAAGTGAGCATACGTGTATAAAAAGGTGGTTGTGTTGAAGAAACCTTGTTGACCGATCTTTGCTAACTTGCTCTGTCTGTGTGTGTGTGTTTACTGGTACAATAGTGGTAGCAGATTTGCAGAGCCGAGCTTACAGTAAGGAAGACGCTGAAGTGTACTTGTTTGGAAGATGTGGAAACTCAAGTCTTACATGTTAGCACAAACATGTCTTTTTCCTTTATTAGGGAATTTGTACTTTTGGACATTTTTGAAAGATATCATGCTTGTGAAATGTGCTTTGCGTGTTACTCATGTTCAACTGGTTGTACTGGGCTTAGATTTGTGTCTTTTTGAATCATTTACGCTCTATGGCACCTTTTACGGTTTTGCTGTATGGGCTGTGTTCCAATTGATCTGTGTTTGATCATTTCCTCCCTTCGCTCAAACATTGTGTTTGAGAAGGCCTTCATAGTTGAACGGTTGTTTTCCTCAGCTTTGGATTTAGCTGTAGGGCCCAGAGGTTTTTGGAGTTTGAAGAGGAGGCGATAAAAGATTTGGAACACAGCCCTGTTTTCCTTTCCGAGGTTCCCCGGCTTTTTTCCGTCACCCGTCACCTCCTAACCGAGCTCAATTCTGCTGCAGTTTTTTAGCCACAAGCTGCTGGTGCTTGACTTCTGAGGCCTTATCCTGTTAAGCGGCCGCACTATGGCAAAAAGGAGAGTTCAGTATGCCGACTGTATGAGCTTCAGTTGAATGTGTTGTGGTCGAACTCTTGGTAGGACAGTCCAGTATATTACAGACGAACACAGACGAAAACATCCACAAGGCTTCTACTAAATATTGTTGAATGTCCGCTCGTATGCAACTCTCCAACAGTGTCACGTCCTATCAAGAGTTTCAGTCGATGTTTATAATCTAACACAATGGGATTTTTTTTTACTCTGGTGTAATTTTCTTGACCATTTTAACGCAACATCTCTGGTGTTACTTTCGTCAAAAATGTAGAACACCAGAGACGAGGCAATGACGACGTGATCTCGTTCCTTCGTGTGTTTTTGCCTCAGATTCTGGCGACTGTTCAGATTCGGTTTGCAGCGAAATTTCAAATCCACAAATGCCTTGAACAACGTACATTTTCAACAATCCGTTTAAATCGACTGGTCCATTTCCGCTGCACGGTGGATTTGAAGGATGCACTGTGATCAGTGTGGCGACGTCTGGGAATCGAGTTTCTGAAAAGGCCACGAGTTGGAGGTTACATTTAGTTTCTAAGGACATCTGGGCTCTTGGTGTCTTTTGGATAGGAACTGCAAAACTTTTTCTATAAGGGTGAAAACAGATGCATGCTTAGATTCTTTATGTGTAGACAGTTTATCTTGCTTACTACATTGACATATGAAGTTTGGACGGGTTCTGTAGAAAGAGATCAACATTAAGGGGGAAAAAAACAATGTAAAAATAAAATACTGAAAGTGAATTTGTCCTGGATTGTTTTATTTATTATTTTCCATTGGGATGTCAAAAGCTTCTTCAACTTGGCCACAAATCTAACAAAGTCAGGTACATTGTCAAGTATTGCCCCAAAATACCTCTATGGTAGATAGATGTGCTCACTGATCACTTGTACATGTGCTCATTCATACAATTATCCAATCAGCCAATCATATGGCAACACCACAGTGTACAACATCAAGCAGGATCAGATGAAGAGCTTCAGTCAATATTCACATCAAACACCAGAATGTAATCCAGTGATTTTATCCGTGGCATGGTTGTAGATTCTAAATGGTCTGGTTTGAGTATTCCAGAAACTTCGGCTCTCCTAGGATTTCCACACACACACACACTTGTGTGAAAAACATCCGGTAAGTGGCAGTTCTCGGGGTGGAAACACGTTGTTGGCGAAAGGAGAATGGCCAGACTGGGTCAAGTTAATAGGACGGCCATGGTAACATCAAATAAGCTCTCTTTACATACATGGTGAGCAGAAAAGCATCTCAGGATGCACAGCATGCCAAACCTTGAGAACAGTAGAAAACCTCATTGATCCAAGATCCATTTTTAAGTATTAAAGATTTATAAAATGTGACACTAGGTTACTTCTCTATAGTTAAAAAAATTGCAAACAGGAATGTGTGTGTGTGTGTGTGCGCCCGCTTCATACTCATGCACTCCCTACTTGTGCCTGAGTGTATTCATTGAGTAAAGACAGTGTGTGCTCTTAAATGTATGTATGTGTGTGTGTGCGCGCGTGTGTATTTAGACGGCAGTGTGAAGTGGTGTACCACTATGTGAGGAGGGAGAAGTATGCTCTGAGGATGAGGAGATGGAGCAGGATGACGTGGCCTCTCTCTGGAGCTCCTCCACGTTCTTCACGCAAAAACAATAACTCAGATTCTGATGGAGCGGCATCTACATAATCAACAAAGCACACAAACATCAGTTTCGTTCTGGGACACCGATTTTCTAAATCATTCCATTCGCTTTCTATTTATTTATGTAGCATTATTAAAAGATCAATCATCAAGCCGGTGTAACCTTAATCTTTATCGCTAGCTGCTCCTGAAGTGTTTTGGAAATCGTTTCAGCCACGTCATGTTCACTCACCGTCCACTTTATTAGGAACACCTGTACGTTCATGTAGTTTTCTAACCAGCCAATCATGAAATATACAGGAATATAGAGGAATCACAAGAAAACTACATTTCAACACACTTAAAAAAAAATAATCTCACAATGTTGGATTTGAGTTTGTAATGCAGTGAGCACAACTAAGGAGTGCATTTTAAAAAGAAAACTACAATGTTGTTGAAGACTGAAACCTGTACCTACAAACTAGAACTGAAAATGGAACCACTGAAGAGTCAACAGTGTCAGAGATCCTCGTGTGTCCAGTTCCACTGTGTACGGCACTTTTTATGCTTACCGACCCATTACTCCAGCTTTTGTGTTTTTTTTAGCTTTGTGCTGATAGAAATGGTTTTGTTTTTTTAAAGCAAACTTGGTGTTAAAACCCAGAAACATCTAGAAATAAAAAGAGACATTCATCATGTGTCTGAAGTAACACTGTTCAGTTATACAAGTAACTGGGTATTTTGGTATATATTGGAAACACTATTTTTGAGCATTTCCCCAGAATTTCATAGAGTGTGGTTTGCAGTATAAGCACCTGTGGTCTCATGCGTGGGTTCCAACGCACATAATAACCCACCCAGAGCTCCAGATGTGTGAGACTGGCCAGTGGATACATCACCTGGTTTTTACAGTCCACATAGAACGGGTTAGTGAAGTCCTCCGGCTGACTGTTAACGTAGGACCACAGTGACCGTTTTACCCTGTACTTCCTAAAAACAAAAGAGAGAGAGAGACAGAGAGAGGTCATAAGACACTTATACAAATTCATTTCCATTCAGAAAAATCAGACAGGCTGGAAAGCCTCCGCCCATTAGTGGAGAAACGTGGAGCGTACCTTTTCCATTCTCTCCTGCTCACTGCTGTAGAGGAATGTACCAAACAGGCAGCTGTAGGGGCGATCCAGGATGGGGATGAGAAAAAGCTCTTTGAACTCAGTGTATAGTAAGATGCTTAAATGTGGATCTGCACAATAGTGCCTGAACAGATAATCAGTCTTTTGTTCAGTACGGAAATTATATTTAATTCTTACAATTAGAGTCCTCTTCAAAAGTATTGGAACATCAAGGCCAATTCACTTGCTTTTGCTGTATACTGAAGACATTTCGGTTTGAGATAAAAGACGAATATGAGACGATAGATCAGAATTTCAGCTTTCATTTCCTCATATTTACATCTAGACGTGTTACACAGCTTAAAATATGGCAGCTTTTTTGAAGCCATCCTATTCATTAACTGTTCAAAAATACTGGAACGAGTGACTGATGTTTTTTTCTTGCTGGCCAGGTGTACCTCGTTAAATGGACTTTAAAGAATGAATAGCTCTGAATGTCTTCTCTTGGTTTGAGCCCTGGGTTTCACCTGTGGAGACAGCATTTGTTGTTAAAAAGAATAAACCGACATGAAAACCAGAGAGCTGTCTATGGGAGAAAAGCAAGCCATTTTGAAGCTGCGAAAAGAGGAAAAACCGGTCTGAACCATTGCACAAACATGGGGCATAGCCAAAGAACAATTTGGAATGTCCTGGAAAAGAGAGTTAGTTCTCATTATGATCTCTTACTTTATAACATTAAAATAAAACAATAGTTCCCTCACAAGCCTCTCTTTTTTCCCCCTAACTCTTGAAATGAATAAGACTTGCAATGTTACTGAGAAACTGGAAAGTGCAATGTCCTCTCTGCCGTGACACTGGAGACTACTTCCATAAAACTTCCATAAATAGATAACTTATAAATCTTAACTAGATCACAATGATCATACGTCTTTTTCTTTAAGTGACATGTTTATAATATGTTTACGATTAAGCTTAGAATATGTATTGCGTACGCCATACTAGACCCTGTCAATGAGCTGTTACTATAGGAACGAGAACGAGCACATCACTATAAAGCTGTAATTTCCCTTGCAGCTGGAATCAGAATCTTGCTGTTCCAGAAATGTCTCCAACGCCTTCTGACCAATCAGATTGGAGAATTCAACAGTGTTGTGGTGTAAAGCATCAGTAGCTGACCTGTCTCATCATCTGCCACACACAGTCGATGAACTGCACAAAGAGAGGGGATCGTTCCGAGTTGGCGTGATTCTCATCTCCAAGGCCGACACGCTGAGAAACACACAGAGAGAGAAAGATGGGGTTAAATATACATGCGTTCACGCACCCACACACAGCCACGCCCTCACTGCTCATACACACCGAGGCCAACTTGTGTCCGAAGCTGATCCACTCCTTCTCGATCAGTACCTGGAACTTGTGTCCGAAGCTGAATCTAACTGATATCTGATATTAAATTATTGTGAATTATCTATATTTTACACTTTATTACCCCATGTCTATCTTATATATATATATATATATATATATATATGGTAAATCGTGCACATCGGAGCAACTTCATCCCGACCATTGCCTGCCTTCAGGGGTGCTAAGGAGCTCCTCGACCATGCCCATGCCCAATGCAAGTTACATTTTCACTGGTGCTGGCGCGTCTACCGAGTTTTGGGAGTTTTCAGCCATGTTTAGGCCCTTAAAAACGACAAGAATGCATGAAATAAACAATAAACACCAGAAAATCAATAGGGCCCTGCACCTCCGGTGCATGCGCCCTCCGGTGGTCACCGGAAGCGCTGCACCTTCGGTGCTCTGCCCCAATAATAAACAGCAGATCCAATAGGGCTTTGCAGCAGCGGTGCTCGGGCCCTAAAAAGCAGAATAAAGCACCAACAGAAGACACAGAAGCACAAAAGCAGGTAAGGATAATTACAGAAATGGTTACATTACAGAGATCCCCACAATGTGATCCATGACCACAGTAACATGACAAGAAGCTTCACCTCAGACCAGTCACCAATTGTTGTAGGAAGGTGAAAGTGGCTGCCTTAAAATATTTTTACCTCAAAGTGATTTGTAGCGCGCGTGCACATACACACACACACGGTGGAAAGGGTGTAGCAAAAATCATGCAACTATTGTGGGAAAAAGAGGGGGAAAAACCCTGATACTTTGTACCTGATGCATCATCTTTTATAATTGTGATTAATGGTCCGTTAGAGAAGAAAAAATTCAGTTCCATTCTTTGATTACTTATTTGGCGTACAGTGAATATTCACACTTTAAGGCCATGTGGAACAATTTCCAAAATGCATTTAAATGGGGTAAATTGTGTACATTGAACCGAGAGTACTAGACATGTTTGCTAAAAGCAACACAAAGGCTTTATTCACACTGCAGGAATTTTATATTGTGTGTTTAGATTTTTTCTTTTAGACAGACTGTTCAACTGCAAATTTGTTCTGGTGAATGACAGGCATTCAAAATCTTTCTGCAGAACTCTGTTGAATATTCTGTACATCAGAGATTCATCTGAACTTCAACAAAACATTTCACATTTATAGAGTTCTGTCTACGGTCATCAAGTAATCACATTTATAAGTTTATTTATTACCTCTTCCCTCTGTTGGCTCAAATATAGCCTATTACCCAAAAACACTTAAAATTCAACATAGAAGCCAACACTCACATCTACCTCTGAGCCCAGTTGGAGATAGAAAAAAAAGACACCAGCCGTGAGTGAGAAGAAGCAAGGGTCCAGATTTATTGTTCCGTTCCACCACACGAGATCCACACCGATGAGAATTCTCAGAAGTGATGAGCTTAAGCTCCTGCATATCCTCCATACTGTCCTGCATATCCTACTATTCTGTTTTTTTATAGAGAGTTTCTCTATTACTATAAGATTATTAAAGTTATTCATGTGTGTATGTTGTGTCTACTTGCCCGCCCTTGACTGTACGAGCGTGTGTGTGTGTGTGTGTGTATTAGCACTCCTCAGCTCAGCTCGTATACCTCTTTTTGACTTTTTTGACTACTACTGCTCTTAAAGATCTTTAAAGTGTAATTCCAATTTGTCAATGTCCGCCTAAACCCGCTTCTATGTGTCTAGGTGCCCATCTTTTCTTCTTCTCCCCTTTGCTGGATGCTAGGTCTCCCTTATGTTTATTTTATGACATTTTTTATCCACAACACCTCCCTGATGGATATTTACACCCCCCGTTGCCTCAGCAGAGGAAAAACCATCATTGAGGACAGCTCTCACCCTGGCTCTGATCTGTTGCCCTCAGGGAGACGTTACAGGTGCATCAGAACAAGGACTAATAGATTCAAGAATAGTTTTTTCCCCAAAAGCTATAATCATTCTAAACACACACATGTACTGATTTCACAGTATAGGTATATAGTGTCTCAGAACTGTGCATTTTATAGTACCCCCCACTTAACCATAGTTAAGAGCCAAATCTCCACCATTCTGAAAGCATAAAGTACGTATTCATGTGTAAACAAACGTGTTTTATCTATGGAAAATAAATGAACATTAGAACAGATTTACTTGTCTCTGACTGAACAAAGCAGGCCATATTAAACTGGGTTAAATATACAAATCCACACAGTTCACCAGTCCAATAGAATCTGTACAACACGTTAGCAATACTTCTGCTCTGTTTAGACCCAGAAAATATAAAATACTTACTTTAGTATGAAATTTCTGTCGAGTGTCTACCATGGGGTCGGGATTTACGGTCTGTGAACACGTGCTGATTACACGTGCAGGAAAAGCAACCCACACGTGCAACCCTGACCGAGTGAGAACGACTCAAACGATTCAAGAAGAGGATTCTGAATCGGTTCATTTAAAGAATCATTACCAAAGCCGCTTATCTTACTTCGATGGTTTGATAACAACAGCCCGTCTTACAGAGTGCTGCAGGAATGAGTCGTGAAACCCAGAAACGAGTCAGCGTATTAGCACTTCCGTCAATGGGGTTTTGGGTTAAATGCCGGAAATAAGGTCTGTGGTGAACACAAGCTCAAGATGTTTTCACGTTTATCTCGACACACAGCCTAGTGAGAGACTTTTTATTATTTTAAGGTACATTTCCTGAAGAAAATGTGAGTGGTGCTTGCCGTGGCAAAATTCAGATCGGGTGCCAATACTTTTGAGAACTGCCCGTGAAGGGCGCCAATAGTTTTGAGAGCCGGACGCATAGGGCGCCAATAGATTTGACAGCCGGATGCATAGGGCGCCAACAGATTTGAGAGCTGGCCGCCAATACTTTTGAGAGGCGGAGATCTAAAAATAGTAGTGCTACACAAGCTTGGTTGCAGTCGTGTTGATTAAGGAAAGCTACAAGGTTACAGATGTGAGGTTCTGACCTTTACGGTACAGTGAGGATGAGCAGAACATCTACACAGCATGGAACTGTGAATAGACTCAGTGTCTGTGGACTCGTGTACACACAGTTTGGTGAGATTATGCTACAGGAACAGTCAAAATACACCATGGCCTTGAATGTTTTGGCAACGTGGTAAACACTGAACAATCACAACTACTCTGTTGAGAGCGAGAAATGACCTCACAGAGTGCTGCGTGTTGACGTCCATTTTATATAGTTACTGTTTCTGATAGAAAATCGATCTCCCTTGCGCTCTCAATTCTGCACTGTAACAGTGTGGGACAGAGACCCAAACAGCAAGGTGAAAATGATCTCTCTACAAAACATGCGTAAAAGTCGTTTAAAGAGATTACACAGGGTCTCTTTCTCCTGCAAGGGGTATGTCAACTTCAGACCAGAACTATATACCCACCCAGCTACCAACGCACACACACGCGCGCACACACACTAATTCAGCCACTTAAAAACAGCAAGGACTTTTATAAACAATTAAAAATAGACTATAATATGAACATTTTAACAAATTAATAATAGCGCCAAAAACACACCAGTTAAAACACTGTAAATACCCTCCTTTATCAAAAGTCTGCTCTTGCGCCCACACTCTCGATCTGATGCCAGCTGGAGCCACCTCTTCATGGTCCCCTCGACCTCCATCTCTGCAGCTTTAGCCGTGAAGAGGTTTCTATGAACTGCAGCTTTGGAATAAAGCAACACATATCGTACAGTCATTATGAATCTTAAGCATTAATTACACTTATACCACGGTCAGTGTGAATACTGGATTCTGATTGGCTGGAAGGTGTGCATTATACAGTGAGGGAAAAAAGTATTTGATCCCCTGCTGATTTTGTACGTTTGCCCACTGACAAAGAAATGATCAGTCTATAATTTTAATGGTAGTTGTATTTGAACAGTGAGAGACAGAATAACAAAAGAAATCCAGAAAAATGCATGTCAAAAATTAAAAAATAAAAGACACCTGGGAGCCAGAAATCTTTCTGATTGAGAGGGGGTCAAATACTTTTACCTCATTAAAATGCAAATTAATTTATAACATTTTTGACGTGCGTTTTTCTGGATTTTTTTGTTGTTATTCTGTCTCTCACTGTTCAAATAAATCTACCATTAAAGTTATAGACGGATCATTTCTTTGTCAGTGGGCAAACGTACAAAATCAGCAGGGGATCAGATACTTTTTTCCCCTCACTGTAACTGTTTATTGCACAGGTAATTCCAGCCAGTTTGATCACCGTGATCATTCCTAAATCTTATCACACTACTTTATCTCTGTGTCTGATTTACTTCAGACAAAATTCCAGATCTGACCACCTAACTTATGGAAATTAAAGTTTATTTTAAACTACTTTTTTCTTTCCAGTTTCATTTTTATTGAACATTTCTCCTGAACACGTCTACATGTCAACTGAACATCACCTTTTCTCTTCTCTCCTCCCCTCCCTTTCCCAAGGAAAACAAATTGAGCAACACACAGCAGTAAACATTCACAGGTTTTTCTTCTTTTTTCACTAACAAAGGAAAACAAAATTAAAAATGCAGAAAACCCGCCCCCCGCCTCATCATGGATACCCAATAACTGTCGCTGGTTATAAAGAGATTGTAAAATCCAACAACAGGCACAAAAATTTAAGTGGGAAGTGTCTAACTCCATAAAGTATACAATAAAGGGATGCCCTTTATAAAAAAAACTTGTCCGTACAACCGTTCATCCTATATGTTATTTTCTCGAGTTTCAGAAAAAACATCACGCCCTTTAGCCGCTGGGAGATAGATGGGTATTTAGCAGACTTCCACTGCAACAGTAGGGAACGTCTTGCTATAAGGGATGTGAAAGCAAAAACATCCTTTTGTATCAAGCTCAATGGAACTGAGGCATCAGGAATCCCAAATACAGCAATCAATGGACAAGGATTTAAATCTACCCTGAGAATAGTGGACATGATGGTAAAAAAACAGTCCAAAAACCATGGAGATCAGGGCAGAAGAAAAACCTATGGCCAAGATGACAGGGAGAGCCATGGCATTTATCACACTTGTCCTCTACGTCTGGATACATCACAGAAAGTCTCGACTTGGACAGATGGACTCTGTGTAAAACTTTGAACTGGATGAGTCCAAGACGAGCACAGGAAGTGGTAGACTGTACCCTCCCTATAGCACGTTCCCAACACCCCTCACTTATCTGTACTCCTAACTCCGTTTCCCACGCATTCCTAACTTTGTTACACGACTCACTACCTAACGCCAGAATGAAATCATAAATCCTACAAATCATTCCTCTCTGATGTGGATTGTTTGAAAACAAGCTTTCCCAAGCCTGTTCAGGAGGCGCAGAGGGGAAATCAGGAAAACATCTAGAAACGAAATTCCGAATTTGAAAATACCGAAAAAAAATGAGTCACAGGGAGGTCATAAGTGTATGCCAGATTGGCAAAGCTATCGAACACACCTTCGTGATACAGATTTCTAACTTGTTCAATACCCTTGTCATCCCACACTGAGAATGTGGAGTCCAAACACGATGGAGGAAATAGGTGGTTGTTGACTAAAGGACACAAAGAGGATGCACCTACAAATTTAAAGCGCCGTCTAAATTGATACTAAGTCCTAAGTCCTAAGTGTTGAGGACAACTAGATTACCAGTATATAGGGAGAGTTTTGTAGGTAGAGAGGAATAAAGTAAAGCAGGTAAAGAGGATTCCCTACACGACAATAGTTCCAATTTAGACCAAGAAGATCCAGGAGATTTAACCCAGTAGCAGAGTTTATGGATGTGCGCAGCCCAGTAATAGAATTGAAAATTGGGTAATGCAAGTCCTCCACTAAGTCTACATTTCTGCAATAATTTACTAACCCTTGGTGGCTTCCCTCCCCAAATAAAAGTACTAATTATCTTAGCCAATGAATCGAAGAATGATTTTGGCAGAGAAAGAGGCACTTGCTGGAACAAGAAAAGAAACTTCGGTAATATATTCATTTTGACGACATTGATCCTGACAATTAGAGAAAGGGGTAAGTTACCCAAATCTGAATGTTAGATTTAACCTTTGAGATAAGGGGAGTGAAGTTAGCTGATGAAAGATTAGATAGAGAACGTGTCACGTTGATACCTAGGTATTTAAACCCTTACTGACTAAATCGAAACGGTAAATCTGACTGTTGGAGAGAAAATTCTGCAGTATTGACAGGAAAACAGTCGCTTTTATCCAAATTTAATCTATAACCAGAGACAACACCGAAGGATTCCAGAACAGCCAAGACAGCTGGCATAGAGGCAACAGGATCGGTTACATACAATAACAAATCATCAGCATATAGCGACAATTTGTATTCTACACCGTATAGAACTATTCCTTTAAACAAGGGAGAAGATCTTAATGCGATAGACAGAGGTTCGATAGCGACAGCAAAAAGCAGAGGGGATAAAGGACAACCTTGACGAGATCGTTTGTCTGAACCCTGGCATTAGGGGTTGAGTAAAGGAGGCTAATCCAAGAAATAAACTCATCCCCAAATCCGAACTTCCTCAAGACTGCAAACAAATACTCCCACTCAACCCTATCAAATGCTTTTTTCAGCATCTAATGAAATCACAATCTCAGGAAGCACTGCCGAATGCTTTGAATAAATTCTATTAAAGAGCGTACGGGTACTGAAAAACATCTGACGTCCCTTTATAAAACCCTTCTGCTCTTCACATATAATATAAGGGATAATGTCCTCTAAACGAGATGCCATTACTTTCACCAACACCTTTACATCTGCATTAAGCAGAGACAGCGGCCTATAAGAACCACAGGAGGTTGGATCCTTACCCTCCTTAAGAAGCAGAGCTATCGTGGCTTGTGTCAGAGTCAGAGGCAAAGACACATTCCAAGGATTCGTTGAACACAGATAAAAGCAATGGAGCTAATTTTCCGATAAACATTTTAAAAAATTCAACTGGAAACCCGTCCGGGCCAGGAGCTTTGTTAGATTGCATAGTTTTAACTGAATTCAAATTTCTTGAAGAGAGTGGGGAGTCCAGTTGCATGGCAGTATTCGAATCACTAACAGGGTTACAAAGGTCTTGAAGAAATGCATTCACTTTAGTATCGTCTGCAGGAAGTTCAGATTTATAAGGTGAAGAGTACAACCATTTAAAAGTAGCATTAATTTCCATGGGCTCTGTAGTGACAATATTATGAGTGTTTTTAACACTAGGTATGAGACGGGAAGCGGCCTGTCGCCGTAGCTGACGTGCCAGTAAACGACTCGGCTCGTCGCCATGTTCATAATATGAACCAGGAGTACGTAACAACAAGCGCTCCGCCTCTTTAGTCGAAATAAGATTGAATTCTGCCTGTAAGTCGATTCGCTGTTTAAGAAGTTCTGGAGAGGGGTTCAACGCACATCTTTGATCGAGACTACTGATCGCAGATGTAAGTTCATTAACCCTAGCAGTGCGCTTTTATTTACAGAGAGTGGAGTAAGAAATAATCTGCCCTCTGATATAGGATTTAAGTGTCTCCCATAACAATGAATAAGAGGTGGAGTCATTCTGACTGAAGAAAAGAAAGTCATCCATAGAAGTAGAAATGAACTCACAGAATTCACTGTCTGCTAAAAGAAGAAAATTAAATCTCCAAGGCGGTCGGCTACGTTTATAAATAGAAAGATGAATATCTAATTCATGATCGCATGGTCAGAAATTACAATACCCAAATAGTCAGAAGAAACTACACAAGAATCAAGAGTGCTGTCTATAAAAAATAATCAATCCTCGAATAGGATTTCAATAGGATAGCACCTGGGAGAAGAAAGAAAACTTTTTAAGAGCAGAGTTACGGGATCTCCAGGGATCAACGAGACCGTTCTGACCCATAAAATCGGAAAATGTTTTAGACATAGCAGATTGATTCAGAGTACGGGGATTAGACCGATCAAAGTTTTGGTGAATTACACAGTTTAAATCTCCACCGAAAATCTACAGGTGAGTATTTAAAAAGGGAGATTGCTCAACAATCTATTAGCAAATTCCACATCATCAAAGTTTGGAGCGTGTACATTTACCAACAACACCTGTCTTTGCATCAGAGTACCAGCAACTATAATATATCTACCGTTCACATCAGCAACAACGTTAGTGGAGGAAAACTGTGACCTTTTGTCAATTAAAATAGCGACCCCTCTTGCTTTCGAATTAAAGTTCGAGTGGAAGACTTGACTCACTTTAATACTTTAAGACGTAGGTGCGTCTCCTGTAAAAATACTATATTGAAGTTTAAATGTTTCAAATGTATAAAATCCTTAGATGTCTTGACAGGATTACCCATACCTCTGACGTTCCAACTAATAAATCTTAAAGGCGTGCCTGTCCCAGCTATGCTGGGATCCATATGACTACTAACCATTTAAATAAAGTAAACCAGAGAAATATAAATAGCCAATTAGAGCCGAAGTGGGACCACCCAAAGTTTATTTTAAACTTCTAATCAAAGTTTGCATTTCTAAACCAATGACAGCTTTAACGTTATTAATTGTGGAAAGACCATGGTATAGGCGGGGTAATCCATGGCTAGGTGTGCATTAAACGATTTGAACGAGTGGTTCTTTTCCTCCACATCATGCATTAAAATCGTTTAATGCACATCTAGCCGTGGATTACCCCTTACATATCATCTTAGAGAGACAGCTAATTCTGTATGTAAACAGATATACTTGCCAATCACGACCTCTCCGAGTTGGAGAGCGGACAGTGAAGTCTTTCCATTGACTCCCCTCCAATTGAGATTCTTTGCCAGGGAGTTAGCAATCACCCTCTTCAATATGCGCCAGGTGCAGTCACGCACATACACCCCGTCAATAAGCGCCAACCAGTTTACCTGAAACCGATTTAAAAAATAATATACACTAGTATAAAAACAAATAATTAATAAGCATGTATTGCCTCGTCAACTGTGTCAGTGCTTCTCACTACTCCTGCAGTTACCCTGCCCTGTGTGTTTTCCATCTCTACTAAAGAGTAGGTCATAACTGTTCCCTCATATCAAAGTGGTGTTCAGTGTTGTGCTTTGAGTACGAGTGTGTCACCTTGAGAAAACAGAAATGCTCTCAGTAGCTGTGTAATTGTGCAAGTAGTTGTTAACAAAAAGGAAAAAAACTCACCAGATTTTGCTTGTAATCTGGGCTCTGTTGCATCCTTTGCTCCAGATTACGCAGTTGAGGAAGGTCTTGCAGGGGCAGTAAATCTTCATCAATATCCAAAGGCTGCACCTGGACCTCCTGTTAGTGCGCACACACACACACACACACACACACACACACACACACACACACACACACAGGAGCCACAGCTTCTTTTTTATTTGTGCACTGAAAGTGAAAGAGGCGGAACAGACACCTCGGTGATATTGACGATAAAGACAGGGTTAGACGGAAGATTCTCCAACTCAATGGAGCTGCTCAGAACCCCGACAGGGCTCACTGACTGATTCTGAAAATCCACATTCACCCTGAGAGAGACACACACACACAGTGAGTGAGAGAGACACAGAGAGAGAGACCTGTAACAGAACAGCACTAATGTACAGAACATCATCTAAACATCACACTGTCTAGGGGATGTGGTCACATGACTACTCTCACTTAAAATGTAACCATGACTCATCTGATGATGCTCGCTGCAGAGTGTGTGTGTACCGTGTATATCTGAGGTGTAAGATACACTACCCCCCTGCCCAAGTCTCCACCTCTCCAGCGGGTTAAACGTTGAGATGGAGAGGAAGTCTCTTCTGCGTGAGGAGGAGAGACAGAGAGACCTCTGGGAGAACGCCAGAACCTCTCATTGACGAGCGGTAGAACTCTACATAGGCCCTGATACACACAGACCCACAATACATGTTTATAGAAAATCACAATTAAACACACACACACACACACACACACAGTGGTGTCACACACAGCTGGAGCTGTCAAAGGAGATGGATTTGATTTAACCACAGTGTCTGAAGAGAGACTGGAGCTGTTTATAGTAGAGGAATGCAAATGGAGGGAGATTACACACCTGAGAGAGAGAGGGAGGGAGAGAGAGAAATATTATTAATAATAATAATAATAATAATAATAATAATAATAATAATCCCCTAGTTGAATGGAAGCTGACTGAATACCACTATGGTGGTCCTGGGGTCGTTTCCATAGAGTTCCCTGGAGGAAGCAGTTCGGATAAAATGTGCCTGCAATTGCCACCTGAACAACGGAAACATCACTGATACTTAATAATAATTATTATTTATTTTCTGCAGGAGTAAGTTACACTTCTTGGACTTTGTCGTCATGGTGACAATTTTAAACTCTGCATTTGCAATTTTACTTTGGATGCTTGTGCTTCTAAGGCTGTGAATTATGAGTAATATTTATATTTACTGTATATCAGGGGCACCCACACTTTTTTGACTTGCGAGCTACTTTTAACATGACCAGTCAAAGAGATCTACCTACACTAAAAATGCTAAACATATTTATTTATATACTGCGTATACTTATATATATATATATATATATATATACACACACACACATACACACACACACACACACAATATATGTTCATGTATCTTGCATAACTGCATGAACCCTTATGGCGCGATACAATTCAGTACATTTTTGGTCATTACCTTACTCTGATGACTTGCACTGAATAGAATCAGCCAGGGTTGCATAGTCCGGACAGTAGCTGCTGGTAGCCAGCCTCAAGCAGGCCTCCAAATGATGATCAGTCATTGTGGAACGGTATTTGGACTTAATGATCTTCATGAGGGAAAAGGCTGACTCACA